>NC_081413.1:220196955-220476955 GCF_030272615.1 Cryptomeria japonica
TGCTTAAGGAACCTTTTTTCAAAGGTCCCTTTTATCCATTTATGAAAATTCCCTTCATTTCACAATTTCAAAACAATATGATTAGGTGAACTTAGAATATATGCATAGAATACACTTATTTGAACAAGGAAATACAAATAACAAACACTTTAGGCTAAAGAGAGATTAGTCTATAAATTCTCATGCCTGGTATATCTATTCAATCATCTAGAAATTAAAGAAGCTGATCAAATGAACAATATTAAAAAAATTTAATGATCAATATTAAAAAAATTTAAATCTTATATAGCAACAAAGTTCAAATAGCCATTCAAAACAAAATGAATATTGTGAAGAACATCAGCATCATATGGTAATGAATATTGTGAAGAACATCAACACCATATATGACCATCCTTGTTAAAATATATGTTGAACAAACAATAGAACACCATGGGAAGATATAATTTTTTGGCTTTTCCTTAGCAATGAAATTGGAAATGACTTCAATTCTATATCACTTTTTATCATTCTTGAATATTAGTGTTTTGACTCTTCACATATCAGAATATTTCATTTATCGAAATATAAAAGATTATCCATGAGAAGTAAGCTTTAATATGATTATTTCTAAAAAGTGAGCTAAAGAAAAATGAACAAGTGTGACGCCAAAGAAAGATACACAGTTTACTAACTTTTTCAGAACTGTGCAATATTAAAGAGCTAAGAAGTCATTTACTAGATAATTTACATAAGATACCAACCCAAAATGGTGGGACTCCACACAAAAAAAATGTAAAGAATGACCCCTGCACTCCAGACATCGAACTCTAGTCCATACCTATGCTTCAAAACCTCAGATGCCATATAGTTTGGACTGCCAGCTATTTCTGAAAACTGTTCCCTTGTGTGAAAATAAGAAAGGCATACTATCAGTCAATACCGTAAATCAGGACAAGATTAAATAGATATGATCTTCTCTTTTAATAAGCTAGAGAAATTCATAAATGGAACTAAAGTAAGCATCTATTCTGATGTATGACATTTTGAATACAATTCTGTAGAAGTTGTACTGTGTACAATTAACCGACTACTAGGAACTATCGGTAACTTTACATCGACTGTTGTATCAGGCACCAAATAACTACATAAGACATGGTAAACTTGAATCCTAATTTAGAGTAATTTTATCATATTTTTGTTTTTCGCTCTTTGTCTAGATTGGGTCATTTTTATAGTCAAGAGGTTAAAGGATCGAAGGGGCGAAAGATCTGGAACCCTTTGTTTGAATATGAATTTGTGAATGGATTGTGCTTACAATAGAAAAATTCAAACAAATATCATTACAGAGATATGCAAGAATATAACTAGTATCTTGAATCAATCATTTCTTTCATTGTTTTCCATTTATTTGATTTGAGTAAGTTGGATAACAAAAAGAATCTGAATAAGGTTGTTGCCTTTTGTATGCAATGTTGAGGTTGCACTATCCATGTTGCTTGTTGTCGAATGTCACTAATGCATGATCAGGTGATATACGTCCATCGTATATATAGGACTCAAATACCATGAGATTGCCTTTTCCTGTAAGTCATTGCATTATGTCTGTTGTATGACGCCTGTTGCTTATCTTCAGGCACTCTTTTCCAAAGTTATGCATTAAAGTCTTAGGTCACAGCCAGCGTGAAGAAGCAGGTAAAGGAATGTTATTTTTTCAAAAATTGATGGAATTCTTGAGAAGCTTTACAGTAAGTTTCTAAGGTTGCCATTTACTCAGAAATTTATGAAAGTCAAGAAGCTTTACCGTAGGATTAGCATTTATTTGTAATTTAAATATTTAAATTTTATTTGATTTTATAATTTATATTATATTAGCTCTATAGTTAAAAGTAACCTAATAGTTTTTAAACTATTCTTAAATCTACTTCTGCCTAAATCTATTTTTATTACCTAATATATTATTGTAAGGATATTATTTTGTTTTAATTTCTTTTTACTTGACTATCTACTTCTGCCTAAATCTATTTTTATTACCTAATATATTATTGTAAGGATATTATTTTGTTTTAATTTCTTTTTACTTGACTATTGTTGGTATTTGTTAGAGGTATCTAACATTGTTATTGAAATTATCACTCCTAATGGTTCCTAGCCATATTGGAAATTCTTACTTACTTTCATATATTTTAAAAATTTTAAAAGTTCAGGCTGCAGTTTTATCTGGCAATGTCTATTTTTATAAAATTACATTGCTAAAATAGAACTCTCTCATTTAATGATGTGGTTTATATTACCGGGCAACTTAGTTCTAAGTAATTGGAATTGATGTCATCTTCTTCTTCTATTTGTAAAGTAATCTGAAACTCTAAATAATCATACAGTTAATAAAAATGATTATGCCAATTTCATGTAATTTGTTTCCCCTATAGTTAATAATCATCCAAAAGCTTAATCAAGAAATGATAAATTACATAATGTATGGTTACGCATGACTCTACATAGTTTGCAAAGAAAATATTATAGTATAATAAAAACTGGAAATCTTAAGGGAAAATATAGTTATGACTGGAAAGGATTTTGCGTAATGTTTGATGTTACCATAAGATTGATCATAACTATGGGACACCCTGCAACTTGATTTACTGGTTTGTTTGTTCAAACTTGCAGAGTGCACAACATTGTATGTAGTATGTACTAAATTGGGGAACACAACCTTTTTGGTAATAATATTTTTATTATACATTTAAGAGTTTTTGCAAATTGTGTATGCTATCATTATGCAATCATTATATTGTGCAGTCCTAGGGACTATCAATATAGAAAGTGAAGGCAATTTACATGTCATGCACAATGACCAGATCTTGATCTATTCTGTTTGTATTCAGTTGTACATAGTTTTCTGACAAATCATTGACTATATACTCATGAACCAGTTTTGCAAGCTATCATGTCTTGACATAGAAGAGAAAGTATTTGAGTATATCTGGTAGACAATTATGACATTAGAAGATTTGGATTTTGCAGGTTAATGAATTGCTAGTTGGCTTGCCTCTTGGATTAGAAGCTGTCAACATTAGAGTAAGAATAATGGAGACTTAAGTGCTACAATGGAGACTTACTATTTTTTATTGAAGTTCTTGTTACTTGTGATGCTTTTTGTGCAACCACATATGCATTCACTAATTTCTCTTGTTTTATTTTGGATTTTATTAATGGATCTACAACTGCTTTATTTCCGTTTTTGGTTTGAGAAAATTTCTGTCAGGATTGATTTGCCAGAGAAGTGGAGCAAGGCATCACTACAACACTCTAATCTTCTATATGATATAAAGATGAAAGGTGAATATTTCCTTGTTTCTACCATTGTTGGTTGTGGATAGTACAGGGAAAGATAGGGGTGATTTATTGTCGAAGATACGGTACAACCACCAAATTATGAATCAAGGATGTAATGTTACAGTAATTAATTTAAATGCCAGGTTAAAGGACAAGGATGTAATGTTACAATAATCAATTGAAATCTCAGGTTAAGGATCAAACATGTAACGCTACAGCATGGATGAAATGTTACAGTAATCAATTGAAATGCCAGGTTAATAGCTTGTGCTTAATATGGGCACAAGATATATTTGGCCTGAAATAGGAAAATCAAATTGGGTTATTGTAACCCTTTTCCCAAGTGGGGAAGAAGAGCAGGACAAAGAAAGCTAGCATGTTAAGCTAGCCATTAAACTCCCCCTGCATTTCCAAATTCACATCAATATTCATTGTTTGATTATGAAATTTACAAATATCTCTCTTTTGGTTGAAAATTTTGCCTTTTGTTTTGTTTTATGTCTTGTCTGTTTAAATCCCCTGCACCTAGTGTTTTCCCCCCCAAAACCCAAATTTTTAAATCTTGTTTTGGTTCATTTAATAATTTCTTTAATTAATTCCATTCTAAAATATTCTCAATTTTTCTTGTAATGTGTACACATTTCTTTAAAATTATTGTGAATGTAAACCACAGAATGGTATGAGTGTCGAGCGATAGGAACATTAGGACACATGATAGAAAGCACATGAAAATAACATACAAATCAGACCCAAAAAAAATACAAACCAAAAAAAATGATATATCATATATCGGATCTCCCTCGATTCCCAAATCATCAAACCCTATGATTTTTCAACAGCCTACCAAATATTCATGACTTGACCTGGGAGAAAAACCTGTAAAACAATGGAGGGAAAAATACGTGATAGGAAACCAAATTTTGACAATAAAAGCAAAACCATAATGACTGAAATAGTCTCTATAAGAGGGAAACACTCATATTCAAAATAATGCTTCCAGGTAATTTATTTGTCTCTTCGTTACATGATCCAACCACATACAAAAATTAAGATGAACCATAACCAAAATGGGGCTTTAGGGTTGTCTAATCCAATCATGTACATATTATTTAAAAAAAAAAAATCACTGAAATCATAGAAACAAACTTACCTCAAGATACTACACAAATTGTGTCAATGGTGTCCATAAAAATAAATGCGCAGAGTTTGCTGGAAAATTTTACGAAACCCTACCATGACAATTTTTTCCTCAAAATCAAACGAACCAAAAGCAATCTCTTTGTAGTTATTTCTTCCATGGATTGATAATTAACAAGATTTAGGGCTACTAAATTTTGAACTAATCTACTAATGGTCGCTGCTTCTAAAATCATCGCTATCATTGCCTGTCGATGTATATAATACGCCTGTCAATGGTGTCCATAAAAATAAACGCGCGGAGTAGGGTCATAGAAACAACACGATAGTTTAAATGCCACCTTAATACTAAGGTCAACCTAGAATAATTTTATTTCAGCACGTAGACATGTGCGTGGCAATTTCAGACTCCATCAATTGTCTAAAAATAATTCAGTGTCAAACCATTACTGTGCGAACCCTATCGGCTAAAAAGGGAAACGGAAAAAGTCTTGTGGACGTGAAACCATCCTCGACAAAGTATTTTCAGGCAACAGGTTCTGGCGTGAGACAATTCCGGTGGCATTGTACCCCCACAAGGGATTGCCTATCGACAAATTATAAAAAAATAACTCAATGAAACGGTGGCGAGTGACTTACTTCAAGACTCCTAAAAAATTGTAATGTGTTGTCAACGATGTTGAAGAGAATGTGTACATGAAAACTTATGAAACACTACCACAACAACAATAACAAAAAGAAAATTAAGATGAACCATAACTAAAATGGGGTTTTAGGGTTGCCTAATCTAATCATGTACATATTATTTTTAAAAAAATATCATTGAAATCATAGAAACAAACTTACCTCAAGATACTACACAAATTGTGTCAATGGTGTCCATAAAAATAAATGCGCAGAGTTTGCTGGAAAATTTTAGGAAACCCTACCATGGCAATTTTTTCCTCAAATCAAACGAACCAAAAGAAATCTCTTTGTAGTTGTTGCTTCCATGGATTGATAGTTAACAAGATTTAGGGCTACTAAATTTTGAACTAATATACTTATGGTCACTCCTCCTAAAATCATTGCCTCTCGATGTATATAATACACCTCTAAAGCTAGCTAATGGCGGTTCACCGAGTAGGGTCATAGAAACAACATGATAGTTTAAATGCCACCTTAAATGCCACCTCAATCCTAAGCTCAACCTATAATAGATATGCACGTGGCAATTTCAGACTCCCTCAATTGTCTAAAAACAATTCAGTGTGTGAATCCTATCGGCTAAAAAAGGAAACGGAAAAACTCTGCTGGACGTGAAACCATCCTCGACAAAGTGTTTTCAGGCAGCAGGTTCCGGCGTGAGACAATTCCGGTGGCGGTGTACCCCCACAAGGAATTGCCTATCGGCAAATAAATTTATGTTTTGGATTTATGGTAGAAACATTTCAGGCATTAGAATATTATTTTATAATTATTATTTAGTTTTGACTTTAGTATTTTATATTATTGCAATTTATGAGAGCAAAACTAAAATTGCAACTTAGATCTTTAATTTTTAAAAAAGTGTGCAAGTATTTAAAAAATCTAACTACATCGCATGTTGTTGTTTCTCCTTTTTTTCTATATCTTATGATCACCCTACTTTTGGCAAACTTATAGATAAAAGTATATTTATCCATTTTTTTTTTCAATTGACGAAGAACCCGGATAACCTACCATTCAAGTGATTTGACAAATAAAAATTAAAATAGGAGCACACAACATCTTAAATTTCTTTCCTTTTAACTATTCTCTTTATTTCTCTTGCTTCTCTTAATCATATGGTTGGTAATTGAATAAATCATTCTTTTGTTGATTATTGCTAATAATGAAAAAGGTAGTTCTTACTCTTGTGTTCATGTTGGTGTTGAAAAATGAAAGTAGGTTATTGGGTTGCATGTTCAAGTGTTTGTGCTATATCTAAAATGCAACAAATTGTTTGATGCAATATTAGCACAATAAAATGTGATTAGTGCACAACAACCACTCTAACTTTCTCTTTGGGCCTTTTTTGACATCTCAAAAAAAAAATGTTAATATGGTATCTTATATTTTTCAAAGTCTCAACAAAAACCATGTTTATATGGCATCATATTTAAGGATGTGGACTTGAAACTTTAATTCATAGCAGTGACCTGGCAAATAGAATATTGTAAAAAATTTAGGAGTGGTTTAAAATTTCTATGTAAGATTACCCGCTCTCCATCTCTACTTATTTATCTCTAGTTCTCCTTGTTTGTCTATCTCTTTATCTCTTTCCATCTACCTCTCTCTCTACATCTCATTATCTCTTAGAAAATTAAAAATAATAATTAAACAATATTAGAATTAATTTAATTTATATTTGTTACCTTCTGAAAAATTTATTTATTGTAGAATAGTTATAGTTGAATTTTATTTTTATTTTTGTAATAAAATAAAATTCTTCTTAAACCTTAAATTAAATGCTTAGAAAAAAATCAAGAGAGAGCAACTAACTTCTGATTACTCATTTCATGCTAATAATTTAAGGATAGTGTGTATCCTTGAGAAATTATGGTTAGTGTGGAATGCCATTTGATTAAGGAGAGACATGGAGAGATAAAGAGATAGAGGTATATAAATATACTGATAAAAATAGATAAAGAGAAGAGACACAAATCAATAGATAGAGAGAGGAAGATGGAGTAATATAGAAAGAAAAACAGGGATAGGGAGAGAGATAGATAGGAGTAATTGGAAGATAGAGAGAACTAGAGAGATAGAGATATCATACAAGAGAGATGGGGTGAATACGAGGGAGAGAAAGAGAGATGGAGAAAATGATATATTAATAGAAATAGGAGAGAGATATATGGAGACATAGATGGAGAGGAAAGATTGAGAGAAATAAGGTGACAGACACAAGTAATAGAGGAAGGTTTAGAGTGAGGGAGAGAGATAGAGATAGACATAAGGAGAAAAAAACAACGAATGTGTGTATATGAGTTACAGAGGTGAAATAATATTAATAAAAACTAGCATCTCTTACTTTATATTTTTTGTTCGGCTTGCACTTGGACAAAGCTAGGAATGACATGTTTTTGATGCACTCAAATTTATGGTTCAAGTAGTACACTTATTGTTCGCCTTGAACTTGAGTTAGAAAATTTCTTTATCTTTAATACATAGAATTGATTTTTAGTTCATAGAATTTTATTATCTCTCCCTCTCCCTTTCTCTTCCTCCTACACATTATATCACTAATTATTACTAACCACTTTGGTAAAAAAAATTGTAACATATTGTCATATCTTCGTATTTAAAGACATCTAATACTATACTAAGTCATATGATGTAAGAACCTAAAGGTTAAACAAGGAGAATTTATGTAGCATGCAAGTGGCATATATGAAAATGGTGTAGTTTTTGATTCCTTCCCCTTTAGGCTATTATATTTGCTACATCTATTTATCTCTCCCTTTCTCTCTCCCTCCCTATCCCTTATCTATCCCTAATACTCTTTGATTCAATTCACGTATATCTCTATCCCTACCTCAGTCTATCACCCCCTCTATATTTTTATATCTACTTCTCTCTATTTTTTTAAATCTCATAATTTTTCTCTCCCTCTACCCATTTCTCTATATCTCCTTATATCTCTATATATGTATCTCTCTATCATTGATTTAGGCTTTATGTGTTAGTTCTTTTTTTCTTCTACAGTGGTTTTGATTGTTAATATTTCTATTGGGGTGATTCTATATTACTGCTTGTGGTAAAATACATTCTCATTGATATTCCTACTAAAAGAAAAGCGCTTTATCTTTTGTAACTCTCTGCATTTCAATCTTTAAATATTATTAATAATAATTTTAGGTAAAATATATTCATCTTTGCTTCCAACATGATAAACAAATCTTGTTCTAAAAAAATTTAGAAAAAATACAATGATTTCAAGAATACATCTCTAGGGAAATAGGTGTGCCAAGTTTTATTCACAATTCAATCAATGACATGTATCAAATGAATGGAAAGGAAATAGTGAATGAATGGAACACTAGTAGTAGAATTTGGCATATGTCTGCAATTAAAAAAATTTTCATACATTTTGCGTTCCAGTCAGGCAATTCGAACTACGACATTTGACAAAATTCGATGGAGGGTTTGATAATTTTTTGGCTTTGTTCTCTAATTTTGTTTAGGGTGTTCTTATGGTTGAGAACCCGCTTCTCCAAATCAATGAATCTAGCCTCCAGAAACTTAAATTGAGAGCCATATTCTGTAGTGATATCCTCTAGATTGTTGATGGCTTTACTCAATTCATTCAGGTAGTTAGGGAGGGTACTGAGCTTACCTATTCCAACAGCTTCTAAGGTATTCACTTTTCTAGATGAATCCTCCTTCTTGTTCTTCGAACTGTCCATCTCCAAATAGACCCAATCAATAACCTTGCAGAACTCCATCATCGTACTCTTCATGGTATTCAGCATGGTTAAAGGAGAGTTTCTGCTATCAATGTTGATCTCAGCAGTAGTATTATCCAGGGTCTCCACGTTAAGACCAATAGCATTGGGAGATAGAGTATTAGCTTCCTTCACCGTCTTCCAGTCTTATTCAACATCATCTATCCTTTTATTCGGATCCTGAGGATTGGGTTGAACATTTAAAAAATCATTCCCTTTATCTGGGTTGATTTCGGTGATGATAGGGCTCCACTTGTTTTTCTTCTTTGGTGGTGGGGTAACATAATCACTACCAGTCTCCATCCCCTCATCATATTCAAGCCAGATGTCCTCCTCCTAAACCTTAATTCTTTATCATTTAACCCCTTTTCCAGCTTTCTTTTTTCTGGACCCAGAAGCCAAATCTTTGTCCTTCCCCTTGCTAGAACCTTTAGCAGAGGTAATTCTATCACCATCATCTTCCCACTCAGTATCAGACCCCTCATCTTCACTGTCTTCTAAGTTCTCAAACTCATCATCTGAAACTGAAAGCTCAGTGATAGAATGCTACATAGGGGAGGCCTTGACATGGTTGTATAAAAGAAACATTAACCCTTCATGCATGGGAGGGTTACTGTCCATATTAGACCTAAAATCCTTAATCCTAGTGTTAAGAGAGATAAAAAAATAGAAGGGTATAGACACCAGATCTTTATGGTCAAAATGATTTAGAAGCATAAAGTGATAACCATAGACATGGGAATATCTACCATCAAGAGTTACATATTACATGATAGCAAAAAAAATCCATCTCCATACCTTCTTTATCACTTTTAGTGAGTAGTAGGTTTTTCCGGATTTTACCAAGTTGGTTTTCTTAGACTCCTCCTTTGGGAATCACTTGATAGCAACTTTGGTGAGCTTCCCATCTCTATAAAAATTTTTGCCTCCCATCGGCATACCAGTGACTTTCGCGATCATCCCTTCGTTAATTGCAGCCTTTCTTCCTCCTATGGTAATTTTTCCATATTTCCAATTCTTTTTGAGAATTATGGTAATGGTATGCTTTTTCCCTACAATTCTCTCCATATACCCTATCATCTTGGCCATTTCTAGAATGGCCCATGCCCTCAGCTTATCTTTCCATTCATCATAGGAGAGCAGCACAATTCTTTTCCTATTACCTCCCATGGTGTCAACAAACAGATTATTCTTATCCTTCATAATGCAGAATAGGGAAAAAATAGAGATCAAAGTGCATAGCAGGAATGTCTTCAAAATAGAAATGGGCACCCACAAATCATGTGGAGTCTGGTTGCCATTAAACACAAACTCAATCTTCGAGTGCCACTCTTTTCGATTTATTATGGCCTTTTTCATTGATAAGTAGATTGTCATTATTACTTATCACTCCCTCATAACTATGCACTCTATCATAAATGTGGAAGGCATGGGCCTCATGAGGAAGATCTAGCTCACCTCTCCAGCTCATCATGTGATCAACACGAATAGCCATGTTGGCAACCCAATCAGCAATAGTGTTGATTTCTCTATAATTGTGAGATACAACACAACTTGAAAGAATTAATTATCTCTTTAGCTTGAGATATGATATTTTTTATGGTCCATGAAGGGGAGGATAGACCCTTTAGGCATTGAACAATGTTGTTAGAATCTCCCTCGAGCTAGACTTTAGTAAATCCCATTGATTTAACAAGGGAAAGGGTTTGGTAAGAAGCAATGGCCTTGGCTAAGTGGTTAGTCTATGATCCCATGGAGAGTGCCACCGCCACAATATAGCTAGCCTCATTTCTTATCACCCCCCCACACCCACTTGACCTTGGGTTTCTGCCCCATTAAAATTAGATTTGATCCAACCAGTCGGAGGAAAGGACCACTTACTACTTTCACTCTTATTTTTCTTGTCATCTCTAACATTCAAGTTATTTGACAAATAAAAATTAAATTATGAGCACACAACATCTTAAATATCTTTCATTTTAACTATTCTTTTTATTTCTCTTGCTTCTCTTAATGACATGGTTGTTAATTGAATATATCATTTTTTTGTTAATTGTTGCTAATAATGATCAAGGTAGTTCTTACTCTTGTGTCCATGTTGGTGTTGACAAATGAAAGTAGGTAATTGGGTTGCATGTTCAAGTGTTTGTGCTAGATCTAAAATGCAACAAATTGTTTGATGTTATATTAGCACAATAAAATGTGATTGGTGCACAACTACCTACCTAAATTTCTCTTTGGGCCTTTTTTGACATTTGAAAAAAATTATTATGATATGGTATGTTATCTTTTTCAACATCTCAATAAAAACCATGTTGATATGGAATCATATGTAAAGATGTGGACTTTAAACTTTAATTCATAGCAAGGGACCTGCCAAATAAATTACTATAAAAAAATAGGAGTGGTTTACAATTTCTATGTAAGATTACCCTCTCTTCATCTCGACTTATTTATCTCTAGTTCTCCTTGTTTGGCCATCTCTTGATCTTTTTCCATCTACCTCTCTCTTTACGTCTCATAATCTCTTAGAAAATTAGAAATAATAACGAAAGGATATTAGAATTAATTTAATTTATATTTGTTACCTTATTAAAAATTTATTTATTGTAGAATAGTTATATTTGAATTTTTTTTATTTTTATAATAAAATAAAATTCATCTTAAAACATAAATTAAATTCTTAGAGAGAGAGAAAGAGAGAAAATAACTTTTGATTACTCATTTCATGCTAATAATTTAAGGATAGTGTGTATCCTTGGGAGATTATGGTGAGGGTGGAATGTCATGTCATTAGGGAGAGAGATAGAAAGATACAGAGATAGAGGTATATAAATATACTGACAAAAAGGGATAGAGAGAAGAGAGACATATCAATAGATAGAGAGGAAGACGGAGTAATATAAAAAGACAAAAGGGGATAATTATGCAGCCATGGTCCGATGATTCCTCAAAAAGAACTGACTATATCATTCAGCTAGAGTAACACAACGGAAGTAACAACGCTTGTAAATATTACAGAATCGGACATCCACTTTGTCATATATTGAGCATAGAAAATCTGGTACTCAACCGGTTACATGGAAGATAACATGCCAGATTACAATACATTTGGAACTCTTAGAGTTATTCAGATCTCCAATCTTGAATTTAGAATCTCATCTAATTGATGTCCTCTAATGACTACAAAAAATTATATATATCCTCCGGAACACATTTGGGTCGACCACAAAAGATTACATTAACCAAAGAAGGAAAATGAAATGTGTAAGATAGGTTGGCCCCAAAACGTTAAGAGCCCATCTGCCAAGAACAATCCAAAAGTGTAGACCACAAAGGAAGGTCAGCCAAGGGCCTAGGAATATCGAGTGTAGTGCCGAACTGATCTTTAATCCAAGAAATCACTCTGGAAAAGAAGAAATCTCAAACTTAGATGATAAGCTCAAAACTACTCTAGAACCGAGAAACAGTTACTGTAGAAAGAACAACTCACCAAAAAAGAACCCATATGAAGTGGAAATATGGAATAATGCACAACAACATGCCTAGAACCTAAAAATATAATCCACAATGAAAGATAAATAACTATCAAAATACACTGAATGAAACACAGAAAACTGCTACATGAACTGTGTTACTAGATTTTTACCTACAGGCTCAATCAGGTAGAGCAATTATGTTTTTTAAACAAATGGTAAATTTTATAATATTTTATGCTACATTCAGTCATACAAATGAGATAATTTTACAAGATTACTTAGATACAAATCATTGCATTCATGCATGTAAATGAAACATAAAAGATTTCATAATCTTCTAAAAAATGTAATTTTTATTGAATGGAAGAAAATACATGTGTCTCACACAAGAAACCGTGAGACTAAATTTGCTCATATGATGCAAATTAAAAGCTAAAATATGCATAAATGAGTGAATTAGAAAGAAGGGAAGCATGCATATGAGGAAACCAATCATTGCCTGAGTGAGTTGTACTGTTGGTGTGTTTTATTGCTCCTGGTTGCTTGGCTTTGTTTCTTGACCCGACTCTTCCTTCTAGGTGTCCTCTAGCTTCCTACATAGATGAGAACAATGAGTTAGAAAAATTGTTCTAAGCAATGAATGATTATATCCTACACATGTAAATTCACACATGCATACATATGCTAACTCCTAGGTGCATCATTATCAAAGCCAAAGCAATACTATTATACACACCTAAAATAAGAACTTTATTTCTAACTGTTTGCTTCCTGCATAGAAACAGGCCTAATCATTATCAGTTTCGGCATGTGGGGCAAAATGAGGCTCTCGCAAGGGTTGAGCCTAGTATGCAAATGAAAGGTACAATTACTACATTTTCCCCTAAGACTATTTAAGTCCAGAGTCCTACCAAAGGAATAATCCGATTTGAAAGGAAAAAATATTGGTGTTGATCTTTGTTTTTGTCATCAAAGGATTCATTTGGTAGAAACTTTGGACTTAAATGGTATCAGAGTATTAATGCCATTCAAGGAGCAACTAGTGAGGCATACAACAGTTATTCAAAGACAACAAGGAGAAAATGCAGATTCAAAGTAAAATGGAGGGATAGCACCAATCCTATATACCTTGTTAGAATTGTCAGTAAAAATGAAAATGGACAATCATTTCAAAGAAGCATTTGGGCAAATCCAAAACTTCCAAAGTTCCATGAGGCATACAACAGTTATTATAGAACAACGAGGAGATGCAAAAGACAATGGTAAGTCATATTAACAACAAGATATAGCCAGGAGTTATAACAAGATTCAAAACAATGATCTTTTTCTTAAATGGTTTTGCAATCATTAATTACAAGTTTAAGAATGACAAAAGCAAGGCCAAATCTGCTCTTTTATAGTAGTCACCTGCTGTCAAGAGTATGATTACATTTTCATCAATATGCATAGATAGGAAGTGAATTTTTTAGCTAAAATAATGAATCAAGGACAATTTTCAGTTTGAAATACTATATATAGTCATGAATACAAAATTCCATTACAGTATATGTATTTTGCATTCAAAAGTGAAAGACAGAGATCCAAAACTTCCAGAAGTGCATGAAGATAAAAAATATACTACAACCAACAATCAAGTCACACTGAGAAGCCTCAAAACACACCTATAGAAAACCATATAAAAGATAAAGGCCTTCAGTAAAGAGATGCAATGCTATGTTCAAGACAGTGTAAGAGAGTTTCAAGGTTAAGAGCAATAGTGCATAGTGACAAAGTTTAATGTTTGGGGCAACATTATCTACATCAGCACATAGTCAAATGTATCAAAGATGAATTTCACGATGAGAAGACAACTTCAGGTTAATATCTTTTTTCTTCAATCAAAATAACCCTCATGCAAGTTCAAGTCAACTTATCAGCCTTGAAAGATGAAAGTGCAGACCCGGAGCAAAGACAGAGATACCCACAAACAAGAAACCCCAAATTTTTAGAATGACAATATGGAAAATTTTTCACTGACCAACGACATCCATGAGAGGGTTTCTAAAAAAGATCAAACACAATGAAAGAATCAAATACAAATTTGCTAAAAGACACATTCAAACTCGACAGTATAATAAAGAGAGCTATTCATTTTTTCTAGCCTCTGTCGTAGATGACAGTAAAGATAAAAGAGTGGTCACGATTACAAAAGGCTAGTGCAAGAATCATCAATGGTGTAAGATTGCTCAAATAAAAAAACATTAACAATGACTCATAGAGCCATGCATGAAGAATAGATACACTACAACAGTCATGTTAAGACTAAGAACCATTCACAGGAGCAATAACTCACCTGGAGTGCATAGCAGCAAGGAGAGTCGTTGTAGATGTCATGGCTGCCCTGGAGGTTGTCAAAACCTCTTGGCCTCAAGGTTATTTAGGAAGTTTGGATGGAAATGAGATGTTTCATCTCTTTCATCAAATTTTGTTTTAGGGTACTTTTTAGCCCTAAGAATTATGTCTTATACTTTCTTCAAACTCTTTGCCTCAATACAAGGATCTTTAGGATTGTTTAAATGATTTTGAATCACTTATTTTCTTTTTGATTCTTGTAATTATTGTTGAATGTAATAGGAGAAATATTCATTAAAGTGGTTAATGAAGGATCTTTATTCGAATATTTCCTTATTTGCATTTATTTTATGAGTCAAGGGGGGGGTTGAGATTCTTTAAAGAGTTTGAGAGCATGGAGGGCGGTTAAGTTGGTTTGAGAACATATGGAGGGTATATAGGGACTCTTTATGAGTCAGTTTGGTCTTATTATTGCATTTTAGAGAAATTTATGGTTTTATTAAGTCATGTTGGACTTTTTCACCCATTTGGAGAAGATGTAGAAACAATATAGGTCCTAGATTTGAGGCATTTTGAATGCATCCGCCCCTGTTTGTTGGGAGTTCCTATTCTTATAGATCTTTTGAAGGAAGATTGGAGGATATATTGATGTTTGTAACTCATTCTTGAGTCATTTTTTGATTATGTTGTTTGGAGCCTTAGTGACTTCTAATAGTCCTTTGTCCTCTCTTATTGCCATATTTTTGTAACTCATATATTTTGATATTGATAAATCTACCTTGTAGACTTGTGATAGTTTGATCTTTTCTTATTCTTGCAGAGTTGTGTATTTTCTGATTGATCGAGTTATTAGTGAAGAGTTTTTCCCTGATGATTTTATCTCACTATATTTCATACCTTTTCTGCACAAGTGTCATGTGTAGGTTTCAAGTTGTTTCTAATTTACTGAGTAATCTCATTCAGACCTTATTGTGAAATGTTTATGCATGTGCATGTCTTGAATAAGTTATATTATCTTATTGTTGTCAGTATAGTTTTCAGAGTGCTTCAGTTTACTGATTATCATAAAATTAGCAGTTTTGTTGAATCACTCAGTATATCCTTTTAGTTTGTAGAAGTAGGATTTTGCATTTTTAATTATCTTGTTTCCCTTTTCCTAAAAAAATGGTATTTTTAAAGTGATAACCAGCTTGGAGGTGGCCTTATCCTAAGGTTCAGCTCAGTCATAGGTGACCCACAGCCTTCAATTGATCCCATGTTTCTCCAGAAAGATTAGTTTGTCAAACTTTGTAGAGGTTGAATTTCTAGGGGATAACAAATTGAACAAGAACAAAACTAAGGAAATTTTTTTGGTTGATGCAATATTTCTCATAGACCTTGGATGCTCCAGCATCAGATACCCTAGGTAGAAAGCGATGTTCCATGAGTGGAAACTCATGAATATCAAAAAGGATTAAAAATAAGAACTCCCTGCTTATTTCTGATCCAAACATCTTCCTTGTCTACGAACTGCTTCCTTTCATCTTCCAAACCCCAACCATTTTCTCCAACTTCTGGTTCTCTTTATTCTTCTTTTCTTGCTTCGTATCTACACACTGTCTCTTCTTACTAGTTTTCTCTTTACTTTGTAACTCAGATTTATTTCTACTACAAGACTTCATCCTGTCTACCACTGTAACCTTATAGCCATCTAGTTCCATCCTGCTATTAGACTTATCTACTAGATCCTTCTGCAAATCCATGCCACCAATCTAGGTAGCCTCTATAACTGGCTTTTCATTACTGCAATTCTTCTCAAGACTCAAATTTATCACTTCTTTCTCCTTCTCCCTCAAGGAATTCAAAGTGAACTTCTACCCATCCTTCTCAATAGTGATCAGGTTTCTACAATCATAAATATATCTTTTATCAAACTGCCAAGGTCTAACCAACAAAATAAGACAAGCACTCATAGACACAACATCATCTAAGACCTCATCTGTACAAGATCCAATATTAAAATGCACTAAACTCTGCTCCTTTACTTCTATCTTTTGATCATCTTGTAACTAACTCACCTTTTAAGGACAAGGATTCTTAAGCCTCTACAATCCAAGCTTCTCCAACATCTCATCAGATACCAAATTATTAGTACATCCATTGTTTATAATAACCTTACAACACTTACCACTTGATTTGTATATAGTCCACAAAAGACTCCTTCTCTGAGTAGATCTGGCATCTTCACTACTCTGCTCCATCAAGTTCCTCCTGAACATAAGAGATTCTCCCTACTCTGGTGCACTTTTAGATCTGGTGACTCTAGCTTCCTAATTGTCATTTGTCACACAATTTCTTGCCACCCCTTGCTTGCACTCATAAGATCTATGTCTAGTCTCTCCACACTTGAAACATCTGCCCAAAAAAATTATGTTACTACTGCCACTGCGTTTTCTCTCTGTCTTCTGATCTAGTTCTTTATTCCAATTAGGTTTTTGTTCTTCATCAACTTCTACTTCTCTGAACTGACACTCATCTACTCCTTATATCTCTCTTTTTCTCTAGGGTTATTTTGTTCTCTTCTTTTCACTTTCTCCTTAGCTTTCAAAGCATATTGGTAAGCCTCCTCAACTATAGAAATCTTTAGCATACTCATCTCATCTTGAACGTTAAATGCAAGTTCATTTATGTATCAAACCCCCTATTCCCTATCCATCTCTCTATATATAGATCCAATCATCACCGTGTAGAATTCCTCATTATACTCTTTCACACTCATGTTTCTCTGCTTCAGGTTCTACAACTTCTTGAATAATTCTAACTCATAGTCTCTCAGAATGAACTTAGCCTTCAATCTTACAACCATCTATCTCCACTTGGTGATCTTCATTTCACCATTCTCAAATTTGTCTCTCTACAACTCTTTACACCATAAGGCAACATGCCCTTTCAATTTAGTTTATTCCAGCCTAACCCTCTGTGGGTCCTTAATATCCTCAAATTCAAAGTAGTCCTCCAACTCTTCGATCCAATCAATCAAATCCTCCAAATTTGACATGTCGAAATAGTTCAAAATCTCCACTTAATGTATTTTACTTTCTTGTGCCATTTCTCTCAAAACTATTTCCTCTCTTCCAACTTTTGGTGCTTCAGCTTCTTCCACTTCAAGATCTTCTCCAGTTTCTTCATATTCATCATCAGACTCTAGATTCCTTTGTAAACTAGCCAATGCATTTTGGATCTCGTTCCTCATCTCATTCTTGAAATCCTCCATCATCGTCTCTACCTTTCGAGGGTTCATCCTTCTAGGCAGCATCTCCTCCTTTGTTGTGGTGCAACTTCCTCAACTTGGCAATCTCATTGTAGGTATCAATTGCTTCACACTTGCAACCTATCTCCACTCGATGATCTGTTCACCCAAAGAAATGCCTCAAGGTTTGGAACTAGATCTGATAACACTTGATGTAGCCATGGTCTAGTGGTTCCTCAAAGAGAATTGAATAGATCATGCAACAAGAGAAACACAACATCAACAACAAAAAAACATATAAATAAATTAGATATCTGCTTCGCCATATATTTAGCATAGAACATCTGGTACACTCACCAGTTAGATGCAGGCTAACATGCCAGATTACAATCCATCTAGAACTCTTAGAGTTATCTGGATCTCCAATCTTGAATATAGAACCTCATCTAATTCATGTCCTCTAATAACTATAGAAAACAATATATATATATATATATCCTCCGGAACACACCTGGGTTGGTCATAAAATATTACATTAACCAAAGAAGGAAAAGGAAATGTGTAAGATAGGTCAGCCCCAAAACATGAAGATCCCATTAGGAAAGAACAATCCAAAAGTTTTGACCACAAAGGAAGTTTGACCAAGGGCCTAAGAATATTGAGTGGGGCACCAAACTAATCCACAATCCAAGAAATCACTCCTGAAAAGAATAAATCTACAACTTAGACGATAAGCTAAAAAATGTTCCAGAACCCAGAATCAGTTACTCCGGAAGCAATAACTCACCATAATAGAACCCAAATGAACTAGAAGTCTAGAATAATACACAATAACACACCTAGAACATGAAAATTTGATCCACAATGAAAGATAAATAGCTACCAGAATACACTAAATGAAACACAAAAACTAGTACATGAACTGAACAACAACAAAACTCAGGAAATTTTTTTGGTTGATGGAAGATTTCTCATAGACCAGGGATGTTGATGTATCAGATGGGGAGATAGATAGATAGGAGTAAGAGGAAGATAGATAGAAATAGAGAGATAGAGATATCATACAAGATGGATGTGGTGAATAAGAGGGAGAGAAAGAGAGATGGAGATAATGATATATTAATAGCAATGGGAGAGATATATATTTGAGATACATATGGAGAGGAAAGAGTGAGAGAAAGAAGTTGATAGACACAAGTAATAGAGGAAGGTTTGGAGAGAGGGAGAGAGATAGAGATAGAGATAGAGATAGAGAGGGAGAAATAGAGAGTGTGCGTATATGAGTTAGAGAGATGAAATAATATTAATAAAAGCGAGCATATCTTACTATATTTTTTATTTGACTTGCACTTGCAAAAAGTTGGCAATGACATTTTTTTGATGCACTCAAATTTATGGTTCAAGTACTACATGTATTGTCTGGCTCGCACTTGAGTTAAAAAAATTTGTTATCTTTAGTACATAGAATTGATTTTTAGTACTCAAAATTTTGTTATCTCTCCCTCCCCCTTTCTCTTCCCCCCTCAGATTATATCAGTAATTATTACAAACCACTTTGGGAAAAAAATTTGTAACATATTGTCATTTCTTGGTATTTAAAGATATCTAATATTATACTAAATTATATGATGTAAGAACATAAAGCTTAAACAAGGAGAATTTATTTAGCATGCAAATGGCTTATATACAAATGGTGTATATTTTGATTCTTTCCTCTTTAGGCTATTATATTTGCTAAATATCTCTATCTCTCCCTCCCTTGGTCCCTCCTATCCCTTATCTATGTCTAATACTCTCCCATTCACTTCACGTATATCTCTATCCCTCCCTCTGTCTATCTCCCCCTCTATATCTCTATATCTACTTCTCTCTATTTGTTTAAATCTCATAATTTTTCTCTCCCTCTCCCATTTTCTCTATATCTCCTTATATCTCTATATCTCTATCTCTCTCTATCATTGATTTGGGCTTTATGAGTTAGTTCTTTTCTTCTTCTACAATTGTTTTGATTGTTGAGATTTCTCTTGGGGTGATTCTATATTGTTACTTCTGTTAAAATACATTCTCATTGATATTCTTATTAAAAGAAAAGCTATTTATCTTCTATAACTCTCTGCATTTAAATATTTTATTATTAGTGAGAATTTTAGGTAAAATAGATTTATCTTTTCTTCCAAGATGACAACTAAAATCTTTTTCTAAAAAAATATTAAAAAAATTACAACGATTTTAAGAATACATCTCTAGGGTAATAGGTGCACCATCTTTTATTCCAAATTCAATTACACCATGTTTTATTCATAATTCAATCAATTAATCTATCGACTGAACGAAAATGAAATAGTGAATGAAGGGAAAATTAGGAGATGTTCCAGTTTTATTTTTTCTGTTTAATAATAAAATAGAAAAGAAGAGGAACGAGTATGGATTTCAATGTTTGCCATTTTGTAGACTCTGAAGAAGCATCTTGAACATTAGGATACAGATTGAGATGTGCCTTGTTCAGATCTGATAAAACAACTTCTGATGGGTATTGTGGCACGTGGCTGAGTTGGAGATGCGTCCACTTCTCTGCCATTTTAGAGGACTTTTGTGCACATGGAACCTCACATTTGGCCGAGACATGCACCATAAATGTTATCAATGACACAAGAAGAAGAGTTCTTAGTTTCATATGCATCAAATTCTCCATAGTTTTTAAGTCAAAGTGGCACAAAAAAATATTTATGTTTCAACTGAATGACAAGTTCATAGGTGAAGATCAATATGAAATCCAAGGAAATTATTAATTAATTAAAACATCAAATAGTCACAACACCACAAGACAACCACAACTCAATATATCAACACCATAACTCACGCGAAGATACTCAACTGACAAGGATGACAACTTAAGCCTATAGTGTATAGAGGGATCTCATGCAATCTCCAACAACTTGCGATTGGGATAAAGACACATGAAGACTTGTGAGACCAGGTGAAGTTGATGTCTAGTGCCTACAATCCTGCAACCACCAATAACCATGATACTACATATACAATAATATATTATAAATTATCAAACAAGTGATAAAGAATCCCAATGTCATATCATGCTCATAATGAGTGGTATGACATTGTCCCTATCACACATACAATAGTAAGAAAGTAACAAACACCATAGCATCATCTCATCCAATATTATCATAAAGTGGGGTTAGCATGATGAAGATTTTATCATAATTGCATAGGCAATGTAACCCATCCAAGAATGGTAAGTGCGTTTAGTCTTGGTACTCCAATATCTTAGATTACTCCATATTAATTTCAAAAGTGCAAGATCCTCCCCATTCTAGCACTCATAGTTTAAGTGGGAGTCATTCCTCACCCTAGTCTACCATTGGAAATATCATTTCGATATTTCACTTTGTGCTCTAGACTTGTGACATGTTCTTGCAAAGATAAATTATTGTATATAGATATAATCTGGGAATACAAGTCTTCAATTGTTAGCAATCTATTTCTATAGTTTTCATATGCCTTGATCTATGATCTGCTGTGTTACCTTGGATTATATTAATGGCCTTTCATATTTTTGAGTAGATTGAATAAGATCCAAATTCCTCTAAACAATCCAAATCCAAAGTCGCAGAAAAAAACTTCCCGAGCCAACCCTCAGAATATCATAGTAAAGAAAATAAATAGAAAACTAGGCCAAAACCATAGAATATGGTTGCAAATCAAAATAACAGCAAAAATAATATTTCCTACCAACCCATAACAAAACCCAAGTAAGAAATAAATAAGATATTGTTGAATTAACTTACCCGATAATTCAGCCAATAGAATAAGAGGGTAAGTAGAAAGAATATATTAATTATCCCACAGTGTAAAAAGATAAATAATAATAATACTCATGGGCATAATTTATACAAAGCCCAATAAATAAATATAATAAACCAAGGGCTATAAATAAATTAAAGCCATAAATAAATAATCAAAGGCTATATACCGATATTAATAATTCTGAAAGACAATAAATAATAAATATCCAATGATATAAAATCATTTAATCAATTAATAACTAAATCAATCAATAACATAACACTCAAAGAATAACATCAAAAAGGTATGCAAGAGATCACTCAACACTAAACAACAACTCATGCAATACTAACAAGGATAATCAATCTTAGACCTAGAGTGTAGAATGGGATTTTATGTCATCTTCGATCAACTTTCCATTGGGATAAGATAGACTCAGACTTGTGAAGGGAGGTGGATTCTATGTCTAGCACCTAAAAATCATGCATCCACAAAGCCATGATACAACATATACCATATATAATACAAGCAAGTGATAGAGAATCACAATGACACATCCTGCTCACAATGAGTGATGTGACATCGTCCCTATCATGAAGACAATAGAAGACACACACAAACAATCAAGAAATATCATAATCAATCTCACATCAAGAATTAGAGTTAGTACATCATAAAATAACCTCAGACCATCATAAGGGAGTATTAACAACAAGTACAAAGAGATACATATAACTCATCAAATGAGCACATATCATCATAATAACCCATATAACAATCCATAATATCATCATTTGTTGGCTTGATGATGATTTTTGTATTGGATGACTTTATGTGTTATCATTGATGGCACATATACACACATATGTTCACATTGTCATAGTCATCTTAGTTAAGACAAATAGGTACTACTCCTAAGTCTTAGTATTGCAAACTGGTTTAATTTGTATAGAGAGGTCCAACCGGTATATGTAGACAACCGGTATATGCACGAATGGCAATTGGTTTTTGTCATTTTCACTGACACTAGTTTGGAGAGACTATGGAGATCAACAAAGAGGCAAATGGAGGACAATCGGTCTATGAGTTGGAAGCGGTTAACACTCAACCTCTATCAGTGTTCCAATGGGTCTCACTAAGTGTGTGATGAGTTATCACCAGTCGTGATGAGTTATCTCTAATTGACAGATTTGGCAGTAATCTATGATGTGTTATGTAAGATTGTCCAGATACACTGAATCTAGGAAATTCTGATGGGGTTATTAAGCCAACATGAAATCTAATGTCTATAAAATGACATTGTGATGAACTATTTTTATGATGTGAGATACAAGTGATGAGTTGATGTGATTTATTGAAGGAGTTGGAGAGTATGTTGGTGATGCAGTATTGAGTGAGCAGAAGAGGATCTATACAAGGAAGATGTGTTATTTCTAGATCATACCACCTGTTGTTTTCTTATCACTATAATAGTTAAATCCCCTAACCAGGTAAGCTCTAACAAGACTCTTTGTACAAATCCTCTAACTAGGTTATCCATTAGTTTGGGTTTGAAATCATCTATTGTGGTTACTCCTAATCATCTATAGCTCCTAACAGGGCTTTGGGATCTTTAACAAAATTTGCCCCTAGTACAGCACTTTGTAGACCTTAATCAGTCAATTACCTATTTTTGCAGATAGTTAACTTGTGAGTCCCATCTCATCGTGGTTTTTCCCAGTGGGGTTTTCCACGTATAAACACTTGTGTTATGGTGGATTTTTTACTTGTTGTGGATGCTTTTATATCACTTTGAATTGCATGCATAGTTTTGAGTAAACTGGTTAATTGTTTTTACCTGTCTATGTTTAAAGTGGTATTGTTTTTTCTATCATTGATTCACCCCCCCTCTCAGTGCTTTCTATGTCTATAAATTGGTATCAGAGCCTAAATTCCTTAAGGCTTAATCACTTGGAATGAAACCATAACACCACTATGGGAGATATGAGTTATATAGAGATTCTTAGAGTGCTAGATGCAACCAAGGAAGAGCTTGAAACCCTAAGGGGTAGATTTAAAGCTTCACAAATTAAAAGGAGTGAGCTAACTGATGAACTATTGGATATCTCTGACAATAGTTCTTCAGATGAGACCAACATTGATGCACTGGATGAAGAAGTGGTAAAACTGAATGGTGAAAATCTAAATCTGAGGAGAGAACTTGAAGCAAGGAGGGTAGCTGAAGACCTAATAAAAGAGAGAGATCATGAGATTTCTAAGATCAAGCAGGAAAATGCATCTTTGTATGAACATTGGCATGAGGAGAAAGAAGGGAAAGAATCTTTATAGTTAGATCTTTAAATGGAAATGTCTCTAAGAGAGACACTGACAAAGCACAATTATTATCTTACCAAAGATCTTACTGAGGCTAATGGGAAGCTTGAAAAATTTAATAAGTGTTTTTCTATGTTGGATGAGCAAAGCCAATCTAAGAGGATGAAAGGTGACACATTTGGACTAGGATTCAACACATCTAAGCAAGGAGAATCATTCGGTACCAAGAGCAACATGCACAAATATAAAACTGCTCCTAAGGCTAAGGAGCCTATCGGTAATAAAGTTTTCAAACCTATTTTCTTTATCTATCACAAACTTGGACATACTGCTAATGTGTGTAGAAGTAGATCTAATGTGAACATAGGCTATAATGCTAATGCTAGATATGTGTCTAGAAGATTTGAAGGTCATTGTTACAGATGCAACATTTATGGACATAGATCAGTTGAATGCAAATATGGAGTGAAGAATCTGGCACCTCACATCAATCCAAGACCTAGCGATAATTGGAGAAGGACCTATGACAACTGGAGAAACATGAACTGGAAAAAACCCTTTGTCAACTTTGCTTAGTCCATATGAGATGGAAAAGGTAACAAATATGATTTGCACAATTTGCAATAATTATGGATATGTGGCTATGAATTGCAGAAGGAGAATTGGAAGAGGTAATGCAAGACCTTGGAGAGAATCTGGGATGGCCTTCTATCATTGTCACAAACTAGGACACATGGCTAAGTTTTGTAGAACCAAGAAGAACAAACCGGTTAACCACTATGAATATTAGAAAGTTAAGCAAAAGGTTGATGTTGAGGAAACTAGAGCGGAGATGAACAAAATCTAGAAGAAGAAAAGTGAGGACAAGCCTACAGAAAAATCTAACCCTTCACCTACTGTGGAGAATCTTGCACTAGAGAACTGAGCTTTTCATCAAGCCTAAGGGGAGCATAGCAGTAAACCCACGTCTGGACCCCTTAATGAATGTATGGTAAGAGAATTTTGCATTTCAAGTTATATTATGAGAATTCTTGATATTATTATCTATCGGTTTTCTAAGGATTGCCAACTAGTTATATTCCTATCGGTATAGGTGAGTTTGTTACCCTATCTATTGTGCAATTAATGCACTAGGTAAGTTTATAAAATAAAGTTTTACTAAGTTAATTTTACCCTAATTTCATTCGAAGAAGAGTTTTTGAGCACCTGCAGATCGAAATAGAGAATTGTTAGTTGATTGTGAATGGATTTGTGTTGCAGATCAAAAGCTGAATCGGATTCGAAGATAAGAAAATGCGAAATGGGTGTTGATTCAAGAGATCAATTGGAAACCCTGCCAGCACGAAGATAATAAACTATTCTTTTATTAATCTCTCTCATCTAGAATGGCATTGTCGTCTACACCAGCAAAGAGACTTATGATTACTGTTGACTCTATGGAGTCTATGGAATTAGATAAAAAAAAATCATATAATGTATTGTCTCAAGTTCCTGATGGTGTGATGATCAAAGGTGATTTATCCAACTATATAGACTATAAATTTGAGGATCTAGGATCATTGTCAATTTATTCACAACTCAAACCTTTGTGTGATAAGAGCGGGAAAATTAAACCCAAATACATTAGGGTTTATGAAAAGGGTTTTCACAATGTGGCATATTTTCTTGAATATTTTGAGGAAGAGAATGTTAGGATTATCCTTAGTCATGCGCATGGAGAGAATATGTATCTTGATAGGTCGCACACAATCACAAAGGAATAAATTTATGCAGTGACTATTTTTTGGAAAATAGGTAAAGTAACAAAATTGAGGATAATTTCAAAAGAGACTATGATGTCACTGACTCTGACCACTGCTGATGGTCATGCTATATTGGTCAACAACATTTTAGATCCAACAGTCAGATCTGCAACTATGGTCATTGGTTATTAGAAATTCCACTCCAACAGGATGAACAGTGTACCATCTACTATTATGCATGCCACCTACATGATGATTATAGAGAATGCAGATTATGACTTGTGCAAGGCGATGAGAAGACAATTCATGCTGAGCTTAAAATCAATTAATAATGACAATAGTCAAAAATTCAAATATGGTCAATTGTTGATTGGTCTATTCTTCTATTTTCAGAATTTCCTACCAGGAATTGGTGACGTTCAATGGTCTAAGGACATACCGGTTACAACTCAAATAAAAAACAGCATTAATGCTATGAAGAACACATTTCCTATTGCCATGAACATATATTTCAATGAGTTTAAAAAGAAGATGAGCATGAAGTTAAGGCTACCTCATGAAGTGGTGAAACAATTTGAAAAGACATTTGTTTCACTGTAACCACTGACTTCTGCCTTATGGAGGCCATTGAACCCAAGGAGGAAGAGATGAAAGAAATGAGTTATGAAGTCAACTATGACTTATTAATTGGTTATGCCAACAATTTTTTGGCATCTCCTATGGATAAGAAGAAGAAAAGACTGGGAACTTACTAGGAAATGAATGCACCTAAGCCTCAATTCCAACACAACAGAGAGTGTGAGGATTTGAGAGCTCTCTAACACAAGATGAAAAATTTAAATGGAAACAAATGCAAAGAGAATGGAGAAGAAAAGGAACCATGGACAACTATCCCCTAAAACTAGGTGATCCATAGAGAGAAGGACATGGAAAACTAGCCCATAGAGTTTGTCTGGGTGATCCATGTAAGGGAGGAGAGTGAGAACACCGTTAGTTCCACTCAACCTAGTGCATGTGTGTGCAAGTAGAACAAGGATACCTACCTATAACACCAAGAAGATATCCATCATGCAACAATGTCATAAGTCCAAGCAAGAGAGGGAATTCTCTTCAAGCAATGATAAGATAGTTGAAAAGAGATATCTTGTTATATAACTGTAAAGGAGATCCTTGGAGGAGAAGAGATCTTTTTCCAAAAGACATCTACTTTCAAGATGAGTTGTCTAAGCCAAATATACCATCTTCTATAATGAATGAATGCAAGAGTTTTCAAAAGAGTAGAGGATTGGGATGACATCAAAGAGAGATTATTTATAACAACACTCTTCTAAAAGAAGTTAAGAGATCCTCATCAGGGATATACACGTGAACAAAATAGAAGGGTTTATTATAAATGTTATTACTCAATGAAGAAAAGAAATTGATGAATGATGAAAGACTTCCAACACTGAGGAGGAGGTCCCAATTAATGATATGTACTTAAGATACCCATTAGGGATGCTTGTTCCAATATGAGAGAAGGAATTCAAGTATGAATACACATATACATTCAATAAGAAATCCTTATAGAAGACACTACTTCACAAAGGGGGAATTTTAATCTTAAGGAGAGATGTTTTAAATCACTCTTCCCCCCAGTATATATAGGGAGAAGAGATGATACAAAAATAGGCTATTATGTTTTTTCCTACAGTATGATTGTACATGAAATTGTAACATCATGAATGACAATGAGTCCCCAATAAGTGATCTACCAATGTCACATAATGATTAGCAACATAATAGCCATTAATGTTATTTAAAGATATGATAGATTGAATGAGGTATTTGAATATGGCATGTTAAATGCTCTACTATAAGTGAGATTAAAAACATGTGTAAGATGATTAATGTTAAAAATTCTTTAGAAAGAGGGAAATTTATAGGAGAAGAATAGGCTACTAGATCATACTTCTCTTTCAGACAAGAAATCTTAGGAGAAGGATAACTATAATTCATTAGAGCCTTATTCCTAGAAGAAGAGATTTTAGAATGAGTAGAAAATAAAGTCTTATAAGTGGGATTAGAAATCTCTTGAGGAGATTCAAAAGAGATTTGTTCATCACAAAGATTTCCTTATGAGGGGGATGAGTGTTGAAAGAAGTAAAAGATGATTTTAGTGAGGTGAGGTCATCATCAATGCTAAATATAAAATTCACATTGAGAGATGGTATTTTAGATGCTTTGGTGGGATTAGAAGGATTATATCCAAGTCCAAATGAAGCTTCATGTGTATCATGTTCTAAAGGAACTTTAATTCTTTGTTCATTTGCACCACAACCATTGCCATCATAGCTACTCTTAGGTAAAATGTGAAAAATAGGAGCATAAAGGGATGCCAAATCAGAAGGAGATGGTGATGCCTCATAGGTCTCAGTGCTATATGAATTAGAGGAATGATTTGAAGAATCATTTGAATTAGAAGCAGCCCCAAAATGTTTACTTAGTTGTCTAGACAAAGTAGGTTGTTGTTTATCTTCCTCCTTAGATTTATCCTTCTCATTCTTATAGCCATTACAAGGTACCCTATATTCTCTAATAAAAGTAGGGGTAAAGTCTAGAGATCCCCAATCATCATTTGTGAGCACTTCTTTTGGAGAAAAGAGATCCTTGGGAGGAGATTCCAATTGAGTATTAGAATTAGGAGTACTAGAAGGAACAACATCATTAAAGGAAATAGATGTATTTGAAGAAATAGAAGGATTGGAAGAAGAATGGGAAGTAGTTGAACAAGAAGATCCATATTTTAATGGTTCTTGAAATTTGGTATCAGCTAATAAGGTGTATATAGTATTATTATAAATGAATTTGACTCGCCTATGGAATGTTGAAGGGACAGGTTGCATGCTATGAATCCAAGGTCTCCCTAATAGAAGGTTGTATGTCAAATTACCAGTCATAACATGAATAGGTGTAGGTAACACAATAGTACCTACTGTAACATGCAAGGTTATGACACCTAGAATTTGTTTAGCAACATTATCAAAGCCTTGAATAGTAACAAAAGAAGGTTCACTGAGAGAACGATCCAAATTAATCTTATTTACTAAATCCACACCACAAATATTAAGGCCAGATCCATTGTCCATAAGGGTTCATCTTATAGCACTATCATGGATAATAACCAGAATCATAAGAGGATCATATTGATTTTGGATTTCAAGAGAAGGTAAATCATCTTGTGTGAATACAACTTGAGCTTTAGCTTTGTTCATTGGATCAATCAGAGTGGACATAAAATTAGGTGTCACTGCAGGTGTGACATCTAGGTTTTTTAAAGCATCTCGTAACTAAATCCCAAATAGAAATCTTGGCAGGAGTAGCTTTAAGTTGTTCAATGAGATCATACTCCTTGCTAAGATTTGATATACGAGGTTCTTGTGGAAGAATAGGTTAAGAGGGAAAAAGTGAAGTCGGGATAACTAGAGGAGGACTAGGTTGCCTATTGTTTCTTGTGTTGTAAGTATGAGCAACCATATTATAACTCTCTCTAGTATTTTTCTTAGCATACTCATAAGGGCTCTTAGTAGGATAACCTCCTTGCATAGTAATAATAGGTTTCTTAGGAGTGCAAAAATAATCATTAGCATAACCACCTCGAACCACTAAGATACCTAGCTTACGTGGGGAATTTTGAGAAGGACAAGCACCTTGAACTATGAAGAGCGGTTTATTAGGTGTTTCATTCACATGTATCAAATTGATTTAGGATGGCTTAGGAATATCAAAGGTGTCTTTAGAAGAAGAATGACCACTATTCTTGGAAGAATTGTTGATAGTCTCTCCTTGCACTAAAATGTTATAATGGATAAGATCAATTTTAGGAGGGAGACTAGAAGTAGGCATTGATGTTTTAGAAGAAAGAGTATTACTAGGAAAGGTCATATTATCCTCTATCATCAAAGGATCTATATGGGGAATAGACTCTCTAGGAGAAGGATCAACATTACTTTCTAAAGTCTCACCTTTGAGTTGGAGATCTTTGAAAAAGATTTTCACCATCTTATTTTGAACTACAGTATCTTTATGAGTAGAACCAAGTTGAGGAGAGGGAGATGCTTCATTTCTAGAGAGAGAATGATTGAGATTCATGGAAGGTGAGATGCTATCAAGGGAGTTATCAATCATGATTTTAATCCCTTTGGATAGGATTGTCTCACAAGGTAGAGAATAATCAACACCTTCTTCTAATAGTTCATCCCAAATAGTGAGGTCATTGAAAGGAATATCTTGCACAAAGATGTCCTAATTTTTATTGCCAATTTTTGGAGAAGGGATAACATTGTTCATTAATTCTTCATCCTTAGGAAGGAGAGCATCAATATATGTGTTTACCTCTTCTTCTTGCCTCAAAATATGTTCAATAGGATCTTTAGGGGAGAGATAATTAAGGAAATTGGTCATGGTTTTATCTTCTTTCTCTAAGGCATCTTTAGGGGTAAGACAAACTTTAGGAGAAGGGCAAGCATTTCTCATTAATGCATCATCTCTAGTGGGAATTTTGTTGGAATCAAAAGAGGAAATGTCCTCACTAGAAAAAGTAGGGACAATACCATCTTCTTTCACAAAATGAACCTCATGAGGGGAGTATTGTTTAGGAGGGAGATGAACATCTTTCTTCAAATATTCATGCTTAGCGAGGAGATCTTTTGAAGAAGTGTTCATAACCTCTTGTTAGACTAACATGCCCCCATTGGTAGACCAAATTTAGGAGCATATAAGTCAATTTATATCACTTAGAAAGGAATCATTTAAGGAAGGTAAAGTAACATTAAGAAAAGTGTTTGTGATATCATCCTCTTCCTCTAAATTAGCTAGATGAGAAGGGCACATTTTAGGAGAATTGTCAAGATCACTCTTCATATCTTCATCCTTAGAGCATGGAAGAATTTTCAAGGGATTGGTAACAACTCTTTTAGGCACTAAAATGTTGTCATAGATAAGAGGTGGTTCTCTAAGAGATGGAAAAATTGAAACAAGGGAAGCTAACCCATTATCACATTTAGGAAATGAATGCATCATGACAAAAAATTTCCTCTTTCAAATGATAACATATGCAAAATAGAAAGAAATTTTCAATTTTAACCAATGCAAGAACTTTAAATTTTGATTTATAATAATGAAATTTATGAGTGAAATTTATTCTTAAATCAGATCTGGAATTATTGATCAAAATTAAGCTATCCACAATTTCAATTTTGATTTAAAAAATTAGGGTTTTAACAAAATTAACCTCTAAATTTTGAAATTTACAAGGAATTGAAACTTGTAAATGTAAATTTGAATTTGAAATAGAAAAAATTCTTAGATCTGAAAACATGAATCAGAATTAAAGAAGGTTGGATTCACGTCGGGTTCACCAAAATGTGGAGGCAGAAAAGCAAGATCAGGTGACTAGGACATAATTCCACTTTTGTCAACACATTGGGGATACAAAAGAGCCTAGGGAGATAGATCACTTTGGCTACTTCTTGTGAGAAAGAGAGACCCACTTTTACCTCTTAGCATTTCTATTCCTCTTGTTGCAAATTATAAGAAATACTAGGGTTTGAAAGATCAACTAGATTAGGAGATAGAGAATGAAGCACAAATGAACTTGAATTTGAACAAACTTGTAGATCTGAAACTAAGATATTGAAAACATGAAAGGGGGAGAATTTTGGATGTGTACCTGATGCTACAAATTGAACAAAACTAACCTAGACCAGGGTGCGATGCCTATGTCCTATTTTTGCAGACAGGAGGTTGCAACTGAGAAATTGTAAATCTCAGATCCTAAAGCTACAACTTGCTAAAAATCACTGAAAAGCATAGGGACCACGGGGCCACGCCACTATCCTAGGAAGGACTATGGTACTATGCCCCTCTCATAGGTAGATAAAGGCATATCTGATGATTCTGGGTGGTTCCTTTGCCATTTTGTCAGTTGAAAGTGCCTATGGGTACCTGTTTCTGCATCTGCAACAATCCCAAAGGAAGAGATATTGCCACTAGATCTCCTATTATTCTTCAATGTCTTCAACGATCCTTATTGGTGAAGAATTATTCACAAATGCTTGATGATTTTTTTTGAATGTTGTTGAATGTTGTTGAAGACTCCACATAGGCTTATCTTTCACTACATAGAAGGCTCCTTGTGCTCCAAAAACAGTCTCTTAGATTCTTAGAAAGATTCCTCCATCCCTTCAAATGAAGAAAGAGAGCTCTTATGTATGAAACCCTAGATCTTAATTTTGACTTAATTCCACCTTTAGTCTGACCTATGAATTGAATTTCTCACCAATCTTTTGGGGCTAAGTATTATAATATCATACAATTGTGCTCCCAAAATTTTGGGAAAAAAGCTGAGGACCGTGGTGGGAATGCACATGGTCTGACCAAATTTTCAACAAATTTTTAGGGCCATTATATATGAGGATATTAGAGCGAATCCCAAAGTTATAGCTGATTTCAAGTTGTTTTGATATGCTAAATCAAGCCTTAAAGGTTGAAATAGGACATAATTAGGGTTTATGATTAAACGATTTATTGGAGGAATAAAATAAAAAGGGGGACAATTAAGGTAAAGGGTCCAATTTAATGATGTATGAAGTGATGAAATATGACTTTAGGGTTAATTAAATTAATTAATTAAATGCTTAAAGGGAAACTACAATGCAAGATGCAAACACACTAAGGTGGGTGCTAACTGAAGTGTGAAATTCTACCATCCTAGCAAGGGTGTACAATTTACAACACTACACAAACATTTTATATTCTCCCCTATCTTTATTTCTATTTATCTCTCACACTCTTATACACATACTTGATGTTTCTCCTTCTCTATCTTTATCTCTGTCTCTCCCCCTCTCCATAATTTGTCTCTATCACCTGTTATATCTCTCTCTTTCTCTTTGCATATAATATCTTGTTGGCCATTTGGTGGAATTGATTATGTGTTGCATTGATATTTTGTCATTGAGTCTAACACTAGCTATTTGGATGCTTTACTGGCACCCTTAGTCTTGGTAGGTTTAGTGGTTTCTGGTTGATTTGGATCCAGAATAATCCGGTAGGCTCTGATATAATTTGGTGATGGAATTGGCTTGTTCATGATACACATGCTCATATTCAATCAGTCAGTTTTGGTCTGGTGATTGGATGATATCTTGCTTTCTTAGAAGCTTAGTTTTTGGTTCTGATGAGGGTTTCATTGGTAGAGATTTTGATGAAGATCTTTGATGAATTTCATAAGTGGTGTTGGTTCAGCTTCTGGTGGAGTTTTGGGATTCTGTTGGTGATCATGTTTGAGACTTGGCAGATGGAGATCATTGGTGTAGTGTGTGGACGTATAATTGTTCCCGGTTGATCCAGGTTATGGACTGGCTTTAATGTAACATGTGGATAGGACCTCTCAATGTATTTCTGGGTTTTCTTATGTGTTGGATATTATTTGTTTGGTCTAAGACCAACATGGTTGGTGATTATGTAATTGGTTTATTATCTGGTGGCCGACCTAATTGTTTATGGTCGAGGGTTTTTTATATATAGATGTAAGATCTCATTGTAGATGATCATGGTTATGGTTAGAGGTCATGGTCAAGGAATGGAATGTGCGAATAATTTAATATCATTTAGGTAGAGGATTTGGTTGATCATTGGAGATCGAATTAGGTGTATTTAAGAGGATTTAGTCCTCCGATATTGAGCTTAACTGAAACTGTACTCAGGCATAGGAGATGCCATCTTTTGCAGTTCAACACTTCTTGGGATTGTAGTCTGGATTTCTTTATTTTCAGGGAGGCTCCTTTTATGATGAGTAGTGCAATGTAGGATGTGATGAGCTTAAAATATGCTCATAATTTGGATGTTATGATAAAACTTTTAAATGCTTTTACTTTTGTTATTTCATGGATGTTCAGACTTTGTGAAAACTTTTTGGGATATCCTGTAGCAAGAGACTTTTATATTCCTGTAGCTCTTTGTGATTGACTTGATTGCATTTATTGCACCGTTGACTCCCTAAAATGACTGGTATATCGTATACAATTTTTGAATGATGAAGTAAATCTAAAATGTGTGATTAATGAATGGATATCATGTATGTGCCATACACCTTTTCTGTTGCCTGTTACCTTTTGTTTCTCAGGTTGTTGAAGAATGATCGAGTCAAGCGCAGCCAATCTCGGCCTTGCAGTAAAGTCCATTTCCTGCACGACTTTGAGGAAGCTCCGACAAAGACTCTTTGACTGAAATCATGGGAAAGAATTTTAATGACAAAGAGTGGAGTGCTAGATTCTCTCTGGATTGGGTTGAATGCATAAATTCATTTATGAAGTTTGTTCCTTGATTCGAGGATATGTTTTACTTCCACGTCTTTCTTTGATAGGGTTAGTTAGTTAGTTAGTCGCTCTCCTGTTTTTAAATAAAGCTCCTCCTCCTATGCGAGAGGGAGGAAAGAGAAGAATAGAATAGTAGATGTCATGTAAAAATCAAGATGATAATGAAAGATAGAATCTGTTTAACCAGAAGCAGAGTTTGTTGTTAGTTTCCATATCAACAAAACAATGTATATCATTCTGTTTTTATAAATAAAGTTCAATGAAGTTTTGAGTTTTGTATTTGTGTAATCAGGAGATGCTTGCTAAGGGGGCCCACTTAGTAGGTATCTGTAGCTAGTTAGTTAGTTGTTCTTTCCTGTTAAGCTTCAGTTTGCTTTCATCTTTAAAGTTCTTATACAAACTCAACTTTACATTGCTCCTGCAGCACAAGGAATCCATCACTGTGTCTGTTCCTGCAGCAGAAGGCCAGTTCATAGTTTGTGTTTCAGTTGTAGTTATTATGGTTTCTGTTGTAATCAAATCATAGTTGAGTTAAAGAGCTTTGCATTACCTTCCTGTAGCGTAGGTAGGATTTCTTTTCAGTATGTATTTCCGCTAAGATTTGACCAAAATAAGTTCCTAGTGCATATATTTTGCTGCGCTGTTTAAAGTATACGTCCCCTGGTTTGACAAGTAAATGAACGTCTAAAGAGAGAGATATTGGTCACCTGTTGGAATGCCCAATTCCCAGGAAAGGTTTTACTGTGATTTTCATATCCTTTCTGGGCACGACCATCATTTTTGGTGCCATTGCCGGGGATGGTGTCTAGCTAGGATTTTATCAGAAGTCATTTTTGGCATTAGTTTATCTTGTTAGTAAAATTTTTTAGATTCTTCGAGCTACTATTCATTATATTGCATGCATAGAAGAAGAAGAGATGCCCTGGGAAGGTTCATCCCTGAAAATCTATTTATTGAACTACCATTTGACCTAGCTGACAATGAACCTGAGGAAAATCCATTCGCTCTATTATTTCATCAATAAAACATGGCAAATAATCCACCCAATAATCCACCTCCTGCATTTGAGTTTCCTATTGTTCCCCAGAGAGATACTAAAAATCTTAAAAACATTCCCTCTTCTTTGCTTCCAAAGTTTTATGGCTTGGTCACAGAGGACCCAGAAACCTTTCTGTTTGAATTTGATGTCCTCTATCGCAGTTATGACTACAACACAGACGCTCATAAATTGAAGTTATTCCCTTCCACCTTGAAGGAAGGAGCTCTCAGATGGTTCATGAGTCTGGGAAGAGGTGTAGTTGATAGTTGGGAGGTCATGCAGATAAAATTCCTTGAAAAGTATAAGGAATATTGTAAGAGCGCCAGCAAGAGTGATGATATATTCTGAATTCAGCAGAAGGAGGATGAAAGTCTGGAAGATTACATTTCCAGATTCTTGTTTGCACTACAGAGGAACTCAAACCATACTCTCAATGAGGACTCTCAGAAACTGCTATTTCTAAAGGGAATCAGTGATGCTTGTATAGATGCCCTGGGCCTGATAGGAGGAGGTGATATAACCCAGGTGCCTTGGGATGATATAAAGAAAATATGTCTTAACTACTCTCGAGCAATAGTTAAGAAAGGTAGAGGTCATCATGCTACAATAGGGAAGTCTTCTTCTGGTGGAGTTTTCCGAATAGAGATAACAAATTTTCTATCTGACTTCAAGCAGGACATCATTAATAATATGGCTACGCAATTGGACACTATGCAAGCTCGAAAGAAACATGAGGAGGCTGATGCAGTTTTGGCCGAGTTCTGTCCATACTGCAGACAAAAGAAGCGTGACTGTAGATGTAAGATGGTGGCTAATTTGGAAGCTAAATAACTACCCACTGACTTTAAGCTAGTAGAAGGAGATGATGATCACGTGTTCTTTTTTGCACAAAGGAGACCATGGGCCCAAAGACAAGGTATGCCTCAAGACCCTTTAACTTTTGGTAATTCTTATTCTGGATATAATAACCAATGGCAACATGCATATGGACCACCACCATCTTGGAACCCACCTCAACCAAATTTGCCTAATTATCAGAACCAGCAATGGCAATCTCCTCAAGGAGGATGGCAGCAGCCACAGGGGCAATGGACCCCACCTTCAGGAAATTGGCAGCAAAATTCTCAATGGCGAGGCCCTCAACAATGGCAAAACCAATCCTCTGGATTCTTACAGCTTCCACAACCACAACCGCAACCACAAGCCCTTATGCCGCCTCCTGTAGTAACTGCCACAAATCCTAGACCTCTAAAACAAACGTCTATGCCTGCCCAGCCAATGCCCAATCCCAATAATAAGCCTTAGCAGCCTGCATATCTTGCCGAAGCCAACCAATATCAAGCTTATGCCTTAAACATTAATGAAATCCATTTGAGGTCTGGAACTACTTTACCTACTCCAAAACCATCTCGGATTACTGAAATATCAGATCCTCCCCATGAAGAACCTACTACACCTATTGTTCCTACTGAGCACATGCCAATAATAGATACCGTTCCTAAAGAGCCTACTCTGCAAAATCAAGATAACCCACCTTTTCCTCAGAGGTTGCAAAGTACTGCGTATAAACCCATGGAACAACCCACTTTTGACATTATGGATCAACTCAAAAATGTGCAGATTCAAATTCCTTTATTTCAGGCTATTAAAGATATTCCTATTTTTGGAAAAGCTATTAAATAAGCCTGTTTAAAAAAGCCTAGATGAAAGAAAAAGGACCCTCAAACAATTCATGTCTTAAGAAAATTGGCTGATATAATATTGGGAAATGTAGTTATTCCAAAATATATTGACCCTAGAAGTCCTATAGTGTAGATAAATGTAAATGGCCAAGTTGTAAAAAATGTTTTGATTGATTTAGGTGCTGCCATTAATGTCATGACAAAGCATACTATGGACTCCCTGAACATTTCAAACATTAGGTCTACACCCACAGTCCTGCAGCTTGCAGACAACTCCACAGTTAAATCTGATGGGATTGTAGAAGATATAATTGTTATTCTTGAATCTTGGGAGTATCCTACTGATTTCACAATATTATCAATTAAGGCAACTTTAGGAGGGTATCCAGTTATTCTTGGTAGACCATGGTGATGCTTTTATAGGATGTCATTCTAAAGATATGACCATTTCTGATGGGCTATCCACAAAGAAATTGGCTCTGTATTCTCCTGCTAGACCTTAGCCAGATTTGTCCCAACCTGTTTGGCCAGATGTGGGGGAGGAAATTGAAGAAACCAATTCTTTGGCTCAATTAATGATGATTCAAAATGACCCATTCTCACAACTTCAGAGTCAAGATGCCTTATTGTTTCAAATTCTACAAAACAACTTTGATAAAGGTGGTTCATCTGATCCAAATGATACTCATTTACAATGTTTCTTGCAGCAACCAGATTTTGAAAATTCACTGCCTAAACTTTCAGCGATTTTTCATAATTTGCTTCCACAAGAGATACAAACATTACCTGTAGATTCTATGAGTGATCTCACGGAGTAGATAGAATTGTCTCAAGGTCGTTGTTTGAATATCAATAATAAGTTGTCACAGTCTCAACAGACTGATCTATTAAAAATGCTACAAGAACAGCATAAAGATTTTGCATGGGAATATGGGGACATGCAAGGAATAGATCCTCGAGTTTGTACTCATAGGATATATATCAAAGAAGATTTTTCACCAATTAGACAACCTCAAAGAAGAGTAAATCCAGCACTTAGGGAAATAGTTAAAAATGAGCTTCAAAAATGGCTTGATGCTGGTTTTATTTATCCAATCTCTGACAGTCAATGGGTTTCTCCCTTAGTCATTGTTCCCAAGAAAGGTGGAAAATGAATAGTATGTGTAGATTATAGAGAATTGAACAGTGCCACTAAAAAAAATCACTTTCCACTACCTTTTGTAGATCAAGTACTAGACTCACTGTCTGGTAAAAGATATTTTTCCTTTTTGGATGGTTACAGTGGATACAATCAGATAAAAATAGCCCCTGAAGATCAAGATAAGACCACTTTTACCTGTCCATGGGGAACATTTGCTTATTCGGTCTTGCCTTTTGGCCTATGCAATGTGCCAGCAACATTTCAAAGAGCAATAATTAGTATCTTTGCTGATATATCTCATGAATGTATGGAGATTTACATGGATGATTTCACTACCTATGGAGTCACATTTGAAGAAGCACTGGTAAATTTAGAAAAGGTATTGAAAAGATGTAGAGCAAAATTTGTCTCTAAACAGTGAGAAGTGTTTTCTAATGATGGAAGAAGGTATTGTTCTAGGTCATCATGTTTCAAAAAATAGAATTCAGGTTGACCCTGCTAAAATTGAAGTAATTCAGAATTTACAAACTCCTGCAAAATAGAAAGATGTCAGAAGTTTTCTTGGTCATGCAGGGTATTATAGAAGGTTTATAAAAGACTTCAGTAAAATTTCCAGTCCACTTTATGCTTTGTTAACAAAGGATTCCCAATTTGAGTGGACAGAGGCTTGTGAAAAATCCTTCCTACAATTAAAGGACTTGCTTACTAAAGCCCCTGTTCTTCAAGGTCCAAAATGGAATTTGCCTTTTCACATACATGCTGATGCTTCTGACTTTGGCATAGGAGTAGTTCTGAATCAAAAAGAAAATTCAGTTGAACATGCTATTTACTTTATCAGCAAGAACCTTCAAGGTCCTGAGCTCAACTATATTGTTACAGAAAAGGAGTTGCTTGCAGTAGTATATGCTTTGAATAAATTTAGACATTATGTCACAGGTTATCAGATATTCATCCATACTGACCATGCAGCAATCAAATATCTAATGAACAAACCTGCCATTTCTAGTAGGTTAGCACGTTGGCTCTTGTTGTTACAAGAATTTGACATTTCCATAATTGACAAACTAGGGAGAGCTAATGTTGTAGCTGACTTTCTATCAAGACTCCAATCAGCTGCACCTGTTGATCATGAGATCATTGATGATAGGTTCCCAGATGAACACTTGTTTTCCATTGCTGCACATATACCCTAGTATGTAGACATTGCCAATTATCTAGTAGCAAATAGAATACCAGACTACTTTTCTCCAAAAGAAAAGAAATTGTTAATAGAGAAAAGTTTTAACTTTTCCTGGATTGCAAATAGTTTGTTTTACACTGGAGTTGATCAGGTAATGCGAAGATGTGTAAGAGAAGATGAAACTTATGACATATGGCATGCTTGCCATGATGAACCATGTGGAGGACATTTTGCAGCAAAAAGAACATCAATGAAAGTTCTTACAATAGGGTACTACTGGCCAACATTACATAAGGATGCTGTGGCCTATACAAGAAAATGTGACAAATGCCAGCGTATGGGAAGACCAACTAAGTCCGATGAAATGCCACTATATCCACAGATAATAGTCACCCCTTTTGATAAATGGGGGATGGATTTTGGAGGACCAATTGATCCACCATCAAATGGAAAGTCATACATTCTAGTTTGCACGGACTATGTAACAAAATGGATCGAGGTAACAGCTATGACTCATGCTCGAGATAACAAAGTTGCTGAGTTTCTGTATGAACAAATTTTCACAAGATTTGGGGTTCCTAGAGAGCTTGTAACTGATCAAGGAGCTCAGTTTACATCTAATCTGATCACAACACTAATGAATGACTATAAAATCAAACATAGGAAGTCCAGCCCTTATCACCCTCAGGCCAATGGTCAGGCAGAGGTGACAAATAGAGAAATTAAGGCGATCCTCACAAAGACAGTACAGATACATAGAAAAGATTGGAGCAATATACTTCCTGAAGTAGTTTGGACTTACAGAACTACATGGAAAACAACAACTGGGTTTACACCTTTTGAGCTGCTTTATGGGAAAACAACCATGTTACCCATAGAATTTGAACACAAAACTTTGAGGATAGCTCTTGAACTCAATATAGACATATCTGAAGCACAGAAGGACCGTCTTCTGCAGCTAAATGGTTTGGACGAAATGAGAAAAGCCGCCCTATAGCATACAGAAGCAATCCAACAACAAAGGAAGAAATGGCATGATCAGCACATCAAAACCAGGAAATTTTCTACTGGAGATTGGGCTCTGTTATATGATTCCAGATATCAAGAAAACCAAGGTAAGCTCACAACACGTTGGCTTGGCCCCTATGAAGTTGAAAATGTGTTCGACAATGGAGCTGTACAGCTGGTAACAATAGACCCAGTCTGCTTCAAATTTCTAGTGAATGGCCACTGACTCCGGTTATACCACAAACCAGTCTCCAAGGAAGAATTCATGTAGCAGTTCATTCAGGTTCCTCTCACTACTCTTCTTGCAGCCGATGGCTTTTGCCTTTCTCCTGCAGCGTTACCGTAATTTTCAAAAAGCATGCCCATAATAAAAGTTTTCTTTTTACAAAAGGAAACCCCTTTTCTCCATTCTCATTTATCACCCCTATTTCACTTCTTTCACTTCCGACCATTCATTTCATTTGTTCATTTCATCCACCCATTTCACCCATCCATGTCATCCATCCACATCAAAATTAATTAAGATATCTTTCCCACTTGTCAATATATGCAGATGCCATCATATTTCTTCACACGTACGTGCAATTATCAAAGGTACACCATATCTTTTCTTATCGCATATTTGATTTATTTCATTCTATTCATTTTCTGATATGCATGTACCGGTCATTATTGCCTGAACTTCTACCTGTTCTTTGCGACATGTGAGGACACATGTCATACTTAAAGTAGGGGGTGAGGTAATCCATCTTTTCAAACCTGTCTTTTCGCCATTGCCATAACTGCAAAATAATCTTCTTTAATACTTTTCTGGTACTTTCCAACTATGATCGCATGTCTTTTTTTATTGCATAATCATGATTAAGACTGCTTGTTCAAAAAAGTTCATTTTTGGAAAAGAAAGAAAGTAATGTGATGGCACGAAAGAAAAAAAACCAGAACAGAAAGGGAAGCAGTGAATTTGAATCTTCAGCAAGGAATCGAGTTTAGCTGAAGGAAAACTGCAAACATGGGTGGTCAGTTGGTGCGACATGAGCCTACAACTCATGAAACATTATTGAAAAATCCGCAAACAGTCCACGCATTCAGCCTCTGTGGATGGTTAAATTATTTCTTGAGCTTAAATGATTTTGATGAGGAGGCTGCTGCAGAATTTCTGAGAACCCTTTCTGAAGGGGAAACCACCGTATGGGGTCTAATGGTTGTTGCAACCGAAAACAGAATTGCAGAAGTAACTGGGCTTCCAGCCATTGGAAAAAACTTTTCTTCAGACACTGCAGCTGCAAGGGCTGAGTTTTCAATGCCTACTGATGGACCTCTCGAAGTCTCCAGGTAGGGATGCAAGTGCGTATCGTTGCCTCCTCCTTATTCAGAGTATGCTATTTACATAATCAAGTATTTGACCTGTGAAGGCCATTTTTCCTATCTGCATTCTCATCATTTCAAATTATCGAGCCATATGAGGCATGGGTTAGTTATAAATGTTCCGAATTTCTTGTTAAAATTTTTAGAACACAATGCCCACGGAACTCAACAAGGGAAAGATAATTCTGTCACTCATCATGGCCTCATTAAATTACTGATTGAGCGCTCTTTAAGGGATGTTTCATCTCTCTCCTGGCAATAATTTGTTGCCCAAAAGAGTTTGCAAATTCTACAACCTCCTAGGGTACTTACCCCACGGCCTCAGAAAAAGAAGAAAGAAAGTCCATCTACCAGTAAAACAGGGCAAGGATCATCTACTCCTGTAGCACCTGGTCCTCCAGCTTTTGCACCTGAATCCTCTGCTAGGATACAAACTAGGTCTGCCACTAAGAGTGAGAAGGGAAAAACAAAGGCAGAAGGGTCCCCAGAATCTGACCCTCCTTCTCGAAAAAGGCAATGCCCTTCTCCTGCAGCACCTTCCCCTGTAGCTGTTTCTCCTACAGCAACGCCTGTTGTTATTTCTAGTTCACCATCATCCTCTAGTAGGGCAAAACCCTCTAAACAAACAAAGAAGAGGAAAACTATCGGAACACCTCCTGTAGCCGCATCAGTGCCAAGAAGGGTTTCCACAAGGAAACAATCTAAGACCTCCCCTGCTTCACCACAACCAGAGGTGATTGTAATTTCAAAAGGGTCTGTTGAGTCCGAATTTAATGTTTCTCAGAATGTGTCCGAAAATGCTGCCCAGAGTTCGATCGTTCCTGAAGTGGAACAAGTTGAGACAAAAGAAACAGGGCATAATGAGCAAGGGTTACCAAATATTGATGATTTGGCTACTGCTGCTATGCAATTTTCGGAGGAAGCACAGACTTCTCCACCACAGGAACAAGAAGAATTTATCTTGCAGCAAGAGCAAGAACAGACTGAATAATCGAATGTGCCTAGTGAAATTGTATCTCATTCTGCAGTTTGCAAAGCCATTATTGTGTATAAGAAAACATTTTTAATGGAGTTTCGGGAATATGTTAAAGCTAATTGAGAAACAATTACATTGCAAACCCTGACTTTCTGATACATAGCCCAGACTATCATGTAGCAAAGTCTATGGGAAATAGAAAAGAAGAAATTAAAAAAGAAAATTGAAAGTCAGAAGCAAGAAATTGTTGAGTTGAAAGCAAAAACGAATGAAATGTTGAAAGTAACTAGTCAGATTATGGAATGTAGACCTCCACCCAGATTTTATGCTCTGTGCCTTAAAGAACAGTTTTTATGGTTCCAATTAATGAGAATTTTCAGAAACCAAGATCCTATAATTCATACTGCCAAAGACTTCTATGAAGCATACCAGGCAGCCCTTAACTGGTTAAGGAATTCTCTCTGTGAATTCTATTTGCATGGCTTTTTAATACCATTTGAAACAGAATGGAATCCTCTTCTATATATTGGTGATATTCATTTGAGAGCATTTATGTCATGGGCAGCAAATGAGGCAAATTATGGCAGGCAGTGGGAAACATATGAGGAAGTTGAGAAAACAGAACCTATTCCATTACGATCTCACAGTTCAAACCCTTATGCAATGTTGAAAGATTGGTTTACTCTAACATATGGTGTTAATAATGTTTCAGCAAGAGGGAAAATATTTGATATCAAAAAATAGGTATATGATGAATTCCAAGCACAACAATATTTATTTTGGAAATTGGCATTCTCCGGAAGTGAGAAAAGATGGGAAAGGTTAACTGTTGGGTTAAGAAAGTCAGAACCGCATGGTCCCTTAAATTTCACAGCAACTCTCAAACGAACCAGCAGATATATTCAATTGGGACTTCAAACAAGATTTGAACTGTGGTTGCCGCTGACATTCGGACCCCCTGTGCTAATGTGGCCACTTTATCCTCACCAGGCTACAAATCTCAACAATGAATTAGAAGACCAAAGGTATGAAAAATGCTGGGATTTCAAAGGATTTTATTACAAATTTAAAAATCCATTTCAGAGTCATGTAGTAGCCACCGACTTCAGAGAAACCACCAAGAAAGTTAATGCTGGAGGACTAGCATTGAGCTAAGTAGGGGGCAGTGATGAGCTTAAAATATGCTCATAATTTGGATGTTATGATAAAACTTTTAAATGCTTTTACTTTTGTTATTTCATGGATGTTCAAACTTTGTGAAACCTTTTTGGGATATCCTGTAACAAGAGACTTTTATATTCCTGCAGCTTTTTGTGATTGACTTGATTGCATTTATTGCCCCATTGACTCCCTAAAATGACTGGTATATCATATACAGTTTTTGAATGATCAAGTAAATCTAAAATGTGTGATTAATGAATGGATATTGTGTATGTGCCATATGCCTTTTCTATTTCTTGTTACCTTTTGTTTCGCAGGTTGTTGAAGAATGATCAAGTCAAGCGCAGCCAATCTCGGCCTTGCAGTAAAGTCCATTTCCTGCACGACTTCGAGGAAGCTCCGGCAAAGACTCTTTGACTGAAATCATGGGAAAGAATTTTAATGACAAAGAGTGGAGTGCTAGATTCTCTCTAGATCAGGTTGAACGCATAAATTCATTTATGAAGTTTGTTCTTTGATTTGAGGATATGTTTTACTTCCACATCTTTCTTTGATAGGGTTAGTTAGTTAGTTAGTTACTCTCCTATTTTTAAATAAAGCTCCTCCTCCTGCATGAGAGGGAGGCAAGAGAAGAATAGAATAGTAGATGTCATGTAAAAATCAAGATGATAATGAAAGACAGAATCTATTTAACCAGAAGCAGAGTTTGTTGTTAGTTTCCATATCAACAAAACAATGTATATCATTCTATTTTTATGAATAAAGTTCAATGAAGTTCTGAGTTTTGTATTTGCGTAATCAGGAGATGCTTGCTAAGGGGGCCCACTTAGTAGGTATCTGTAGCTAGTTAGTTAGTTGTTCTTTCCTGTTAAGCTTCGGTTTGCTTTCATCTTTAAAGTTTTTATACAAACTCAGCTTTACATTGCTCCTACAGCACAAGGAATCCATCACTATGTATGTTCCTGCAGCATAAGGCCAGTTCATAGTTTGTATTTCAGTTGTAGTTATTATGGTTTCTGTTGTAATCAAATCATAGTTGAGTTAAAGAGCTTTTCATTACCTTCCTATAGCGTAGGTAGGATTTCTTTTCAGTATGTATTTCCGCTAAGATTTGACCAAAATAAGTTCCTAGTGCATATATTTTGCTGCGCCGTTTAAAGTATACGTCCCCTAGTTTGACAAGTAAATGAACGACTACAGAGAGAGATATTGGTCACCTGTTGGAATGCCCAATTCTCAGGAAAGGTTTTACTGTGATTTTCATATCCTTTTGTGGGTGCAACCATCAGGATGTTGGCCTTCTTGCAAGTGCATGCCCCTCAATTGTAATTAACATACTTACTGCAGAAGTATTATCTAACTATGGGTAGGCTTCTCACTATGGTTTTTCCCTTTACCGATTTTTCCACGTACAAATCTTGGTGTCATGTGGATCTAGTATTTATTTTATGATTATTGTTTATACTTAGTTGGTTTAACTGCTATTCTAGTATTAATTTTTTGGGTTCCAATATTAAAGTTTAAATTGCTAATAATTCTGGTAATATGTGACAACTGATTCACCCCCCCCTCTTAGTTGTCTTCCAGTTATTTGAACTGTCTAACATATCTATCTCTCTCTATGCCTCTCTCTTTGCCTTTGTATATACACATACACATACACATACACATACACATACACATACACATACACATATTTATAACTTCCTCTCCCTCTCCTTCTCTATCTCTATCTATATTTATCACTCTCCCTTTATTTGAATCTTCAAAAAATATATCTAGATTATCCAAATGCCTAAAATCATACCATGACATAAATTTTCTTACAAAAATATTTTTTATTCGCATGAGATAAAGCTCTAATACCATATGAGAACTGGGAAACTAGTTGAGATAAAAATTACAATTACCAAAATGAGAAACACTAAAGGATAAAATGTAATATATTGAATAACTTAGGAACATGTACATATATAGAAGATCACTATCAACTAGAATAAAAAGTAGTAGTATCTAGGCTATACCTATAGGATATTGTATGTAATATTTATATACTTCCAAAATCATTATCTTAACAACTAAGAATCTAAAAAACATATCAATATGATTATATATGTAAAATATTCTATAGTCACAAAGTGCTCATAGAGTTGTATTCAAAGTGTCGTCATTAGATAATAATGCAAAAATGGTGAATATATTACCACTAATTATGAGTATGTATACTCACCACAAGAAACCAATATAATAATTAGAAAGAACTCTATAAGTGCACCTATGCAACACAACACGCAATAGAATTTTTTACAAAAATAAATCCAAAGTTCCACAATGTATCATCAATGAAATACAAAGTTATGAATGAGTACCATCCTCAACACAACGAATAACATGAGTGAGCATATTACATTGGATCTCACAATAATAAAAAAATAAATTACAACTCATTCTTAATAGCCATTCTATTATCATCATCCTTTATACAATAATGATTTTTATTTCATGACAATATAGTCATTTCATGGAGGTAGAGAAACCCCATATTATAAACAATTAGAAAGGGGCTTTGCATCTTCTAATCCTTGTATGTAACACTCCAATTTGTGAGAAAATCATCCATATAGTTTTCTTGTCTTAACACATGTATTACCAAAAATAACATAGCTCTGTAAAAGTAGGTTTGAAAAAATGGGATTCTTTTACTTCATAGACATGCTGAATACACTCTATTTAAAAGGCTTGAGCAATTCACAACCATTGCTCCATTATGAGGCACAATCAAATCAGTTGTATGATTGAAGCTGAAAGTTTTCTTGGATATATTTTATGTAATGATAGTGACTTGAATGGTGTAAATCTATACAATAATAAAAAAATGAACTACAACTCATTATCAATGACCATTCTATTTTCACCATCCTTTATAAACAATAATAATTTTGATTTCATGACAATATAGTCATTTCATGGAGGTAGAGAAACCCCATATTATAAACAATTAGAAAGGGGCTTCTCATCTTCTAATCCTTGTATGTAACACTCCAATTTGTGAGAAAATCATCGATACAATTTGCTTGTCTTAACACATATATTACCAAATATAGCATAGCTCTGTAAAAGTTGGTTTGAAAAATAAGGATTCTTTTACTTCATAGACATGCTGAATACACTCTATTTAAAAGGTCTGACCAATTAATGAGCATTGCTCCATTATGAGGCACAATCAAATCAACCATTAGATTGAAGCTGAATGTTTTCCTAGATGTATTTTATGTAATGATAGTCACTTGAATGGTGTAAGCTATACAATAATAAAAAAATAAATTATAACTTGTTATCAATGACCGTTCTATTATCGTCATCCCTTATAAACAATAATAATTTTCATTTCATGACAATATAGTCATTTCATGGAGATAGAGAAACCCCATATTATAAATAATTAGAAAGGGACTTCTCATCTTCTAATTCTTGTATGTTAAACTCCAATTTGTGAGAAAATCATGCATACAATTTTCTTACCTTAACACATATATTACCAAAAATAACATAGCTCTATAAAATTTGGTTTGAAAAAATGGGATTCTTTTACTTCATAGACATGCTGAGTACACTCTATTTAAAAGGTTTGAGCAATTAATGAGCATTTCTCCTTTATGAGGCACAATCAAATCAACTATAAGATTGTAGCTGAATGTGTTCTTGGATATATTTTATGTAATGACAATGACTTGAATGGTGTAAAGATATATATAATTTTAAATGATCCACTTGTGAACTAATACTCTCACTTTCAAAGCCGCTACCACTGCTACCAAATTCACCTCTAAAATAGGCAGCGAATGCAAGAGTTTACCAAAGGAGCAGCGGGACCTCTCATTTCATGCCTCCGAGCCCCTTCACTGGACTTGACGAGCACCATGATGCCCTTAGCATCGCTTCTTTGATTCTGACCCACACAAGGTTTCCTCTTCTCACATTTGATCTTGGGCATGATGGGAGGCTCCTGCATCTTGGCAAGTTGCTCCATTTCAGCATGTAAACTCTTCAAGTGCTTCAATTCTTCTTCATAGTCACGAACCGAGACAGGCCACAGGTTGCTTCTATAAAATGGGGGAGGGGTCAGTGGTTCGACTTTGCTGGGCGACGAAACTGTAGGAAAGGAACCCGTGTCTCTCCATCTTGTTTCAATCACAAGTTCATTTGCCAACTCATTCACACAAGTTGGAAGATTTAGAAACCATCTTTCTCTCTCCCCCTCTCTTGCTCTATTCGAGAAACACAAAAAGATTACGAAATGTGCAGTCTATTGTTCATCCTTAAAGAATCAATACTTGGTGAATCTGCAACAGAATTTTAATAGTCATTGGGCCCATTTACAGCAGTATCAAAAGCAACTCCATTTATAGAAATTTTTTTACTTGCTGCAAATTCCTCCTTTATTTTTCGAGACTCTTCCTGTGTAACATCTGCATAGATTCGAACCAAAAATCTAGGGTTTTATCCCTCATGAAAAAAGCATCATTTTTTCTAGGGGATAATTCTATTAAGTCTTTGTTTTTAGTAATCAATCTCTCTATCAACAATTCTCTGTGGCTTCTTAAATATTAAATCCTAGATCATCATTCTCCAAAGGGTGACACAATAGAGGTTCTATTTTCTCCTCCAAACTCTTCTCTTCTTCTCCTTTCTCTCTTTAATTCCTCCAAATAAACACATTGATTGGGCTTCCTCTAAAGAAATGGCACATAGAGAATACAGTAAGTAGCTTGGGTAATCATGGGCTCAAATTCATTCGCTACATGAAATAGGAAAATGCCTGGGAATCCCATCTACCCAATTTTAGCTTATATGTAACTGAGTTGCGGTGAGCCCAGGTCTAAAACCGTATAGTCCTCGCCTTCTGACTACATAGATGCCTTGCAACCACCAACTTCAAGCCACAAAAATAAGCAATAACCAGCCAAATTAAGTGACAAAATTTCCTACATTAACCAATCAATTTAATATGGCAGCCATAGATTCGATGGGATTTACAAATATACCAACACATGGAAGCATTGCCTTCCTTATGGGTATTGCCTAATCTGTTCTTAATGCTCTACTCTTAAAACCTGCATCTTGTAACTAGACTAATACCAATTGTTAAAACAAAAGACAAATTGGAAACACACAAATTATACACAACACAGTATTTAACATGGCTCACCAATTTGACTACATCCACCAGAAAGTAGAACATAGATCTTTTTATAATTATTGCAGCTTTCATACATAGAGCTTTGCCCTCATATATATACAATAATCTTCAACAGAAGAGAAAGGGACAAAGATAATATGAAACATTAAAAGCTTGTCAAGCAAATGGATAAATTCTTGTTTTGCAGGGTTTCTTCATGTTTATTTCAAGTGGGCATTTGGGGACACAGTTTGGGCGAACACGAAAGCAAAGATAAACAGTAATGAAGTAGACTATTAATGAAGAACAAAAGGCATACCAGAGGTCCATAACCAATAAGTGGATTGAAGTGCATAGACGTCATGAGATATGGAGAGCTTGGATGTTACGAAGCTTCTTATCTGTGGATGTGGCATGGACTATAGACTATAGTTGTCATACTCTTCAACGCCCACATCTTATCTGCAGGGAAAATAATAGAACCCAATTGCCAACTGTTCATTTTAGCCATTCTTGCTCTACAGCCTTCTGCACAAACGGTGATCTCCAAAAACGAGTTCCCGAGACCACTGTTTTTTCAGCCTTCACTTTGGAAATCTTGGGTTCTTTCACATTGGTATTCTTTCGCATTGGTAAGAGAGAATGCTTCTGCCAGCAATCTGCAATGCCTATCTCAGATTGCCAAAATACTTTGTATCAAAATCTCAAGTAAAAAATGTATAGCTTGTATATAACACATCTTCGAAAATAAATTTATGCAAAACATTCCGATAGTTTGATTGGCTACAGCCTAGAATAATTGCAGTTTAAATGTTGGTGCCTCATTCTTAGTTAGAGTGTTTTACCTAATTCTTAATTAGGAACTAATAATTTGATAGATTCAGCCTGTTGTACCTCATTCTTAATTAGAGTGTTTTGGGAAGATTGGTTTGGCTATGGTCAGTGTTGTAGTGGACACACATGGAGGATTTACAACTGTGTCAATTGGTATAAACGAAAGAGACTGTGTCAATATGGTCCAAGGTTTAATTCTTTTCTTCTTCTACAGCAGTTTTGATTGTTGAGATTTCTCTTCGGGCCCGAACATGTTTATTCTATATTGCTCCTTCTGTTACAATACATTCTCATTGATATTCCTACTAAAAGTAAAGCTCTTTATCTTCTGTAACTCTGCATTTGAAACTTATATTATGAATGAGAATTTTTGGTAAAATAGATTCAGCTTTCCTTCCAAGATGACAAATAAAATCTTGTTTAAAAAGAAATTAGAAAAAAAACAACTCAAGGGCAATAGGTGCGCCGAGTTTTATTCAATTCCATGTATCGAATGAATGGAAAGGAAATAGTGAATGAAGGGAACACTAGGAGAGGATCCGGTTTTATTTATTCTATTCGACAACGAAATAGAAAAGAAGAGGAACGAGTATGGATTTCAGTGGTTGTCGTCTGATAAAACAGCTTCCGATGGGTATTGTGCACCGTAAACGTTATGAACAACACAAGAAGCAGTGTTCTCAGTTTCATATGCATCGAATTCTCCATATTTTTTAAGTCAAATGGACACAAAAAAAATTATGTTTCAACTGAATAACGAGTTTGTATGAAATCCAAGGCAATGTTGTTATTCATTTATAGAGACACCCCCACCTTTAATTAGGCATTCAAACTACTTTAGCGTAGTGGAGACGAAAGAATTTACACGCTAGAAGGTTAGACTAACTGGCTATGTCTTAAGAAAAGAACAAATAAACGCCACCAAATAATGTCTAGTAAGATCTTTCCAGAAGCTACGAAATTCTATCTAATAAATTTATGTTTTGGATTTATGTTAGAAACATTTTAGGCATTAGAATATTATTTTTTAATTATTATTTATTTTTGTCTTATAGTATTTTATATTATTGCAATGTATTATAATTATAGTAAGCTTGTGTATGATTTGATTTCTATATATTAGTCTGTGTATGCCACTAATATGATTTTTAATGTTTATTTATGCTCTAGCATACATTGAATCTTGATTCAATTGACATGTTTGTCTTACGATAACCACTTATCTACTAGCCATTGCACCAACACCAAAGAAATTTTTGTTTAGTTTTAAGATGATTGGAAAAAATGTACGAAATAATGTAGATAAAGTTGACTCTTCATATTTGAATTTAAAATATTTTTTAATGAAATTGTATCATTTTTTAGAAGCACAAATATATATTGTAGATAAAGTTGACAAATTACTTTTCTTTTGTTATTATAACAATCTATGCAATTAACATATTAATGTACATTTCCTTACAGAAGTCAAATTTTCAAACTATATGAAATTTGAAGTAAGTAATAATAGAATAGTATCAGGAAAAAAGAAAATTATTTGTGCTTCTGAAGAAAGAAAAATAGATATAACCAATAAGAGGAAGAAAATAAAATATCAGTTGTGTTAAATGCCTAATTTTTGAACATTGGTGATTGAATAATTGTATCTATAAAGTAGTAAAATTAAATAAAAAGGAACAATTACTTAAATGATCTGTAAGTTAACAAAATATAGATTCAAACGCAAAACGTATAAAGATACAAAGATATAGATTTTTGTTTTAGTGAAATTGGCTAAAGTAAGTGGTTGAAGGAACAAACCTAGACTTCTTTTAACTTTTGCTTGATGATCTTGCGTTTGGTAATTCTAGAAATTGTCATACCAAAAGGGAAAAATGGTGATTGAAAGAACTTTCAATCAGACTATTACACTATGCTACCCATTATTTTTTCTTTTCCGATAAAATTTTATCCAAAATGACAAATTTGAATACAATGATGGAAGTTTCTATCTCTCACATATAGAAGTAGTATATATCATTTCCTATGCTACAAGGCACCTCAAAAGTGGCAATTGTCATGCGAGAGTGAAAAAAAAGTGATTCAAAGGGCTTGCCATTTGACTATTATAGTATGTCATCCATTATTTTTGTTTTTGAGATAACAGTTTATCCATAATGGAAGATTTTAATGTTGCAATGCAAGTTCTCTCCTCACATGTAAAATCTGTATATACCATCTCCTATGCTACTGGCCTTTCATCGGAATTATAAAGCTTGAAAAAGTGGTAGCTACTCCATGTCATCCATTCAAAACAGACTTTTTGTTCTTTATGTAATCACAGTCGCTTGTAACTTATGATTGAGCAACTCTATACAAGAAAAAAGAATACTACTATTAGTAGTAGAGATATTTGTAAGGTATCAAAATTGACTATCACCATGTTTTCTTTTAAAGATCAATTTCCTATGAAAGAAGACTAAATCTTCTAACTCAATTAGAAGCCAACCAATAAGTGTAGTACTTGAACTGTAAATTTGTCTGTGTGATAAACACATCATTCTTGGCTTTGTGCAAGTGAAAGTCAAACAAAAAATACAACTATTAATATTATTTCATTTTTGAGCTTGAACTTGAATTTGTGGAATGTAACACATGAGCATGTTGCCTTTATCTTGACAAAAAACTAAATTAAAGAAAGGTACTTCTTGAATGTTAAGAAAAAAAATTATTAGCTAAATCCCATACAAGTTTAGTTAAATATGAAGAGTGGTTAATTTGAAAAAATTTCTCTCATAAACTTTTTAAATAAACATCGATGGGATTAAAACCCTACATACACTGTGATACGTGGCTAAAGTTTCTTGGGTAAACTAGTTTAAAGCTGAAATTTATGAGAGCAAAATTAAAATTACAAATTAGATCTTTAATTTTGAAAAAGTGTGCAAGTTTTTAAAAGCTCTAACTACATCGCATGTTGTTGTTGCTCTTTTTTTTCTATATCTTATGATTACTCTAGTTTTCGCAAACTTATCAACAAAAGTATAGATATTCATTTTTTTTCAATTGATGAAGAACCCAAATACACTACCATTCAAGTTTTCGATTAAGTGAAAAGAAGGTTTTGAAGCAGCCCCGAAACCCTTTTACAAAAAGATAATCAAAAGATAAGACATTAAAGACCAGCTAGATAGAGCAAAACACAAAAAAGAGACAACTGGCAAAGACAAAAAACTAGCAAGAAGCCAAAAGAGGCAAAGGGACAACACAAAGATAACTAAGGGATAACCACGAGCAATAGACCCTAAGAAAGGTTTATGATATGCTCCACCACTTCTTGCTCCAAATGGACCATAGAGGCAGCATTACTCTTCAGTTCCTCTAGCTCCTTGGCATGTTGGGTCATCTTCCTAGTACTAGCTCGAGTTCTTTTACCATGACCAGTAGTTCCCCCTTAAAGAGTCAGAACCTTATCCTCACTAGTATCAATAGTGTTCTTTTCCTGATGGATATGTTCTACTTTGTTGATCATAACACTGAAGCTGTTGATAGAGGCTTTCATAATTTTTGGCTTTGTTCTCCAATTTTCTTTAGGGTGTTCTCATGGTTGAGAACCCTCTTCTCCAGATCATTGAATCTAGCCTCCACAACCTTAGATTGAGAGCCATTTTCTCTAGTGATATCCTCTACATCACTGATGGCTTTAGTCAATTCATTCAGGTAGTTAGGAAGGGCAATGAGCTTACCTGTTCCAACAGCTTCTAAGGTATCCACTTTTCTAGATGAATCCTCCTTCTTGTTCTTCGAATTGTCCATCTCCAAATAGACCCAATCAATAACCTTGTAGAACACCATCATCCCACTCCTCATGGTATTCAGCATGGTTAAAGGAGAGTTTCTACTACCAGTGTTGATCTCAACGGTAGTATTCTCTAGGGTCTCCACATTAAGACCAATAGCATTGGGATCCTTTGGATTGGGCTGAACATTTAAAAAATCAGTCCCTTTATCTAGGTTGATTTCGGTGATGATAGGGCTTCGCTTGTTTTTCTTCTTTGGTGGTGGGGTAACATAATCATTATTAGTCACCATCCCCTCATCATCCTCTTCATCATCTTCAAGCCAGATGTCCTCCTCCTAAACCTTACTTCTTTTTCATTCAACCCCTTTTCCAGCTTTCTTTTTCTCTAGACCCAAAAGCCAAATCTTTGTCCTTCCCCTTGCTAGAACCTTTAACAGAGGTAATTCTATCACCATAATCTTCCCACTCAGTATCAGGCCCCTCATCTTCACTATCTTCTAAGTTCTCAGATTCATCATCTGAAACTGAAAGCTTAGTGATAGAATGCTACATAGGGGAGGCCTTGACATGGTTATATAAAAGAAACATTAACCCTTCATGCATGGGACGATTACTATCTGGATTAGACCTAAAATCCATAATGCTAGTGTTAATTGAGATAAACAAATAGAAGGGTATAGACACCAGATCTTTATTGTGAAAATGATTTAGAAACAAAAAGTGATAACCATAGACATGAGAGTATCTACCATCAAGAGTTACAAATTGCATGACAGCAAACAAAATCCATCTCCATACCTTCTTTATCACTTTTAGTGAGTAGTAGGTTTTTCCAGATTTCACCAAGTTGGTTTTGTCAGACTCCTCCTTTGGGAATCGCTTGATAGCAACTTTGGTGAGATTCCCCTCTCTATAAAAATTTCTTCATCCCATCGGCATACCTGTGACTTCTGTGATCATCCCTTCGTCAATTTCAACCTTTCTTCCTCCTATGGTAATTTTTCCATATTTCCAATTCTTTTTGAAAATTATGGTAATGGTGTGGTTTTTCCCTACAATTCTCTCCATATACCCTATCATCTTGGTCATTTCTAGAATGGCCCATGCCTTCGGCTTCTCTTTCCATTCATCATAGGAGAGTAGCTCAATTCTTTTCCTATTACCTCCCATGGTGTCAGTACATAGATTATTCTTATCCTTCATAATGCAGAATAGGGCAAAAATAGAGATCAAAGTGCAGAGTAGGAAGGTCTACAAAATAGAAATGGTCACCCACAAAGAATATGGAGTCTTTTCCCCATTAAATGCTAGCTCAATCTTCGAGCGTCACTCTTTTTGATTTTTTATGGCCTTTTTCATTGATAAGTAGATTGTCATTAAACAAGATATAATGATATCACAAGCGGGGATATGATCAGAAACAATAGACACAAATATTAGTTGCAACCTTTTGTTTCCAGTATGCCATTGAACATGTTTATACAAGATATAGCCAGGAGTTATAAGAATATTCAAAACAGTGATCTTTTTCTTAAATGGTTTTGCAATCATTAATTACAAGTTTAAGAATGACAAAAGCAAGGCCAAATCTGCTCTTTTACAGTAGTCACCTGCTGTCAAGAGTATGATTACATTTTTATTAATATGCAGAGATAGGAAGTGCGTTTTTCAGCTAAAATAATGAATCAAGGACAATTTTCAGTTTCAAATACTATGTATAGTCATGAATACAAAATTCCATTACAATATATGTATTTTGCATTGAAAAGTGCAAGACAGAGATCCAAAACTTCCAGAAATGCATGAAGATAAAAAATATGCTACAACCAACAATCAAGTCATAGTGAGAAGCCTTAAAATACACCTAGAGAAAACCATATAAGAGATAAAGGCCTTCAGTAAAGAGATGCAATGCCTTGTTGAAGATAGTGTAAGACGGTTTGAAGGTTAAGAGCAATAGTGCACAGTGACAAAGTTTAATGTTTGGGGCAACATTATCTACATCAGCACATAGTCAAACGTATCAAGGATGAAGTTCATGATGAGAAGACAACTTTAGGTTAATATCTTTTTTCCTCAATCAAAATAACCCTCATGCAAGTTCAAGTCAACTTATCAGCCTTGAAAGATGAAAGTGCAGACCTGGAGCAAAGACAGAGATACCCACAAACAAGAAACCCCAAATTTTTAGAATGACAATATGGTAAATTTTTTAGTAACCAATGACATCCATGAGAGGGTTTCTAACAAAGATCAAACACAATGAAATCATCAAATACAAATTTTCTAAAACACACATTCAAACTTGACAATATAATAAAGAGAGCTATTCAATTTTTCCAACCTCTGCTGTAGATGACAGTAAAGATAAAAGAGTAGTCACAATTCCAAAAGGTCAGTGCAAGAATAATCAATGGTCTAAGATTGTTCAAATAAAAAAACATTAACAACGACTCACAGAGCCGTGCATGAAGAATATATATGCTACAACAGTCATGTTAAGACTAAGAACCATTCATCAGAGTGATAAATCACCTGGACCACCTAGCAGCAAGGAGAGTAGTTGCAGATGTCATGGCCACCATGGAGGTTGTCAAAACCTCTTGGCCTCAAGCTTCTTTAGGAATTTTGGATGGATATGAGATGTTTCATCTCTTTCATCGAATTTTGTTTTAGGGTGATTTTTTGCCCTAAGGGAAAAAGCTGACTCGTATGTTTTTTTGGTGGGATATTTTATTATAATAAAACCTTGTAGTTTATTTCCACTGTGGGCTAATACTTATGTCTTATGCTTTCTTCAAACTCTTTGCCTCAATACAAGGATCTTTAGGATTGTTTAAATGATTTTGAATCACTTGTTTTCTTTTTTATTTTTGTAATTAATGTTGAATGTAATAGGAGAAATATTCATTAAAGCAATTAATGAAGGATCTTTATTCGAATATTTCTTTATTTGCATTTATTTTATGAGTCAAGGGAGGGGGGGTGTGTTTGAGATTCTTTAAAGAGATTGAGAGCATGTAGGGTGGTTAAGTTGCTTTGAGAACATATGGAGGGTATATAGGGACTCTTTATGAGTCAGTTTGGTCTCATTATTGCATTTTTGAGAAATTTATGGTTTGATTAAGCCATGTTGGACTTTTTCACCCATTTGGAGCACATGTAGAAATAATATAGGTCCTAGATTTGAGGCATTTTGAATGCATTTGAACCTAGTTTGTTGGGAGTTCCTACTCTTATGGATCTTTTGAAGGAAGATTAGAGGATATATTGATGTTTTTAACTCATTCTTGAATTAGTTCCTGATTATGCAGTTTGGAGCCTTAGTGACTTCTAATAGTCCTTTGTCCTCTCTCATTGCCATATTTTTGTAACTCATATATTTTGATATTGATAAAGCTACCTTGTATACTTGTGACAGTTTGATCTCTTCTTATTCTTGTAGAGTTGTGTATTTTATGATTGATCGAGTTATCAGTGAAGAGTTTTTCCCTTCCTTATGATTTTGTCTCACTATATTTCATACCTTTTCTGCACAAGTGTCTTGTGTAGGTTTCAAGTTGTGTCTAAGTTACTGAGTAATCTCATTCAGACCTTCTTGCGAAATATTTATGCATGTGCATGTCTTGAATAACTTATATTATCTTATTGCTGTCAGTATAGATTTCAGAGTGCTTCAACTTTCTAATTATTATAAAATTAGTAGTTTTGGTGAATCACTTAGTAATTCCTTTTAGTTTGTAGAAGTAGGATTTTGCATTTTTAATTATCTTGTTTCCCTTTTCCTAAAAAAATAGTACTTTTAAAGTGATAACCCACTAGGAGGTGGCCTTATCCTGAGGTTTAATTTAGTCATAAGTGACCCATGACCTTGAATTGATCCCATGTTTCTCCATAAATCTTAGTTTGTCAAACTTTGCAGAGGGTGAATTTATAGGAGATAACAAACTTAACAAGAACAAAACTAAGGAATTTTTTTGGTTGATTCAATATTTCTCATAGATCATGGATGCTCCTACATCAGACACCCCAGGTAGAAAGCGATTTTCTATGAGTGGAAACTCATGAATATAAAAAAGGATTCAAAATAAGAACTCTCTGCTTATTTCTAATCCAAACATCTTCCTTGTCTGCGAACTACTTCCTTTCCTCTTCCAGAACCCCAGCCATTTTCTCCAACTTCTGGTTCTCTTTGTTCTTCTTTTCTTGCTTCTTATCTGCACACTATCTCTTCTTACTACTTTTCTCTTTACTCTATAACTCAAATTTATTTCCGCTACAAGACTCTATCCGATCTACCATCGTAACCTTATAGCCATTCGGTTCCATCTTGCTATCAGACTTCTCTACTAGATCCTTCTATAAATCCATGCCACCAATCAGGGTAGCCTCTATAACTGGCTTCTCATTACTGCAATTCTTCCCAAGACTCAAATTTCTCACTTCTTTCTCCTTCTCCCTCAGGGAATTCAAAGTGAAATTCTACCCATCCTTCTCAATAGTGATCAAGTTTCTTCTACAATCATAAATATATCTTCTATCAAACTGCCAATGTCTAACCAACAAAACGTGACAAGCATTCATAGACACAACATCACATAAGACCTCATCTCTAAAAGATCCAATATTAAAATGCACTAAACTCTGCTCCTTTACTTCTATCTTATGATCTTCTTGTAACCAACTCACCTTTTAAGGAAAAGGATTCTTAAGCCTTTGCAATCCAAGATTCTCCAACATCTCCTCAGATACCAAATTATCAGTACATCCATTGTCCATAATAACCTTACAACACTTACCACCTGATTTGCATATTGTCCAGAAAAGACTCCTTCTCTGAGTAGATCTGGTATCTTCACTGCTCTGCTCCATCAAGTTCCTCCTGAACATAAGAGATTATCCCTACTCTGGTGCACTTTCAGATCTAGTGACTCTAGCTTCCTAATCCTTATTTGTCACATAATTTCTTGCCACCCCTTGCTTGCACTCATAAGATCTATGTCCGGTCTCTCCACACTTGAAATATCTGCCCAAAAATTTTTTGCTGCTACTACCATTGCCTTTTCTCTGTATTTTCTAATCTACTTCTTTATTCCACTTAGGTTTTTGTTCTTCATCCACTTTTTCTTCTCTGAACTGACACTCATCTTCTCCTTATATCTCTCTTTTTCTCTAGGGTTATTTTGTTTTCTTCTTTTCACTTTCTCCTTTGCTTTCAAAGCATATTGGTAAGCCTCCTCAACTGTAGAAATCTTTACCATACTCATCTCATCCTGAATGTTAAATGCAAGCCCATTTATGTATCAAACCACTTTCTCTCTATTCATCTCACTATGTATAGATCTAATCATCACCTTGTAGAATTTCTCAGTATACTCTTTCACACTCATGTTTCTCTGCTTCAGGTTCTACAACTTCTTGAACAATTCTAACTCATAGTCTCTCGGAATGAACTTAGCCTTCAATCTTGCAACCATCTATCTCCACTTGGTGATCTTCATTTCACCATTCTCAACTCTATCTCTCTACAACTCTTTACACCATAAGGCAACATGCCCTTTCTATTTAGTTTGTTCAAGCCTAAACCTCTGCAGGTCCTTAATATCCTCAAATTCAAAGTAGTCCTCCAACTCTTCAATCCAATCAATCAAATCCTCCAAATTAGACATCTTGAAATAGTTTAAAATCTCCACTTTATGTATTTTACTTGCTTGTGCCATTTCTCTCAAAAATATTTCCTCTCTTCCAACTTCTGGTCCTTTACCCTCTTCCACTTCAAGATCTTCTCCAACTTCTTCATATTCATCCTCAGACTCCAGATTTCTTTGTAAACTAGCCAATGCATTTCGGATCTCGCTCCTTATCTCATTCTTGAAATCCTCCATCATCTTCTCTACCCTCTAAGGGTTCATCCTTCTAGGTGACATCTCCTCCTTTGCTCTAGTGCAACTTCCTCAACTCGGCAATCTCTGTAGGTTTCAATTGCCTCACACTCGCAACCTGCCTCCACTCAATGAGCTGTTCACCCAAAGGAATGCCTCAAGGTTTACAACTAGATCTGATACCAGTTGATGTAGCCATGGTCTGGTGGGTCCTCAAAGAGAACAAACTAGATTATGGAGCAAGAGAAACACAACATCAACTGGAAAAACCATATATAAATATATCAGATATCCGCTTCACCATATATTTAGCAGAGAACATCTCGTACACTCACTAGTTACACATAGGCTAACATGCCAATTTACAATCCATCTGGAACTATCAGAGTTATCTGGATCTCCAATCTTGAATCTAGAACCTCATCTAATTCATGTCCTCTAATAGCTATAGAATATATATATATATATATATATATATATATATATATATATATATGTCCTCTGGAACACACCTAGGTCAGCAGTAAAAGATTATATTAACCAAAGAAGGAAAAGGAAATGTGTAAGATAGGTAAGCCCCAAAATGTGAAAATCCCATCCAGAAAGAACAATCCAAAAGTGTGGACCACAAAGGAAGGTCGACCAAGGGCCTAAGAATATTGAGTGTGGCACCAAACTGATGCGTAATCCAAGAAATCACTCCAAAAAAGAATAAGTCTACAACTTAGATGATAAGCTCAAAACTATTGCATAACCCAGAATCAGTTACTCCGGAAGCAACAACTCACCATAATAGAACCCAAATGAACTAGAAGTCTGGAATAATGCACAATAACACACCTCAAACCTAAAAATCCGATCCACAATGAAAGATAAATAGCTACTAGAATACACTAAATGAAACAGAGAAACTGGTACATGAACTGAACAAGAACAAAACTAAGGAAATATTTTTGGTTAATGCAAGATTTCTCACAGAACGGGGATGCTAATGTATCAGATGGGGAGAGAGATAGAGAGGAGTAAGAGGAAGATAGAGAGAAATAAAGAGATAGAGATATCATACAAGATGGATGTGGTGAATAGGAGGGAGAGAAAGAGAGATGGAGATAATGATATATTAATAGCAATGGGAGAGATATATATTTGAGATACATATGGAGAAGGAAGAGTGAATGAAAGAAGTTGATAGACACAAGTAATAGAGGAAGGTTTAGAGAGAGGGAGAGATATAGAGATAGAGATAGGGAGGGAGAAATAGAGAGTGCGTGTATATGAGTTAGAGAGATGAAATAATATTAATAAAAGCTAGCATATCTTACTATATTTTTTATTTGACTTGCACTTGCAAAAAGCCGGGAATGACATTTTTTTGATGCACTCAAATTTATGGTTCAAGTATTACACGTATTGTTCGGCTCGCACTTGAGTTAAAAAAAATTGTTATCTTTAGTACATAGAATTGATTTTTAGTACACCGAATTTTTTTATCTCTCCCTCTACCTTTCTCTTCCCCCCTCAGATTATATGAGTAATTATTACCAACCACTTTGGTAAAATTTTTTTCTATATTATTGTCATGTCTTGGTATTTAAAGATATCTAATATTATACTAAGATGTAAGAACATAAAGCTTAAACAAGGAGAATTTATTTAGCATGCAAGTGGCTTATATACAAATGGTGTATATTTTGATTCTTTCCCCTTTAGGCTATTATATTTGCTAAATTTCTCTATCTCTCCCTCCCTCGGTCTCTCCTATCCCTTAGTTATGTCTAATACTCTCCCATTCACTTCATGTATATCTCTATCCCTCCATCTATCTATCTCCCCCTCTATATCTCTATATCTACTTCTCTCTATTTGTTTAAATCTCATAATTTTTCTCTCCCTCTCCCAGTTTCCTTATATCTCCTTATATCACTATATCTCTATCTCTCTCTATCATTGATTTGGGCTTTATGTGTTAGTTCTTTTCTTCTTCTACAATTGTTTTGATTGTTGAGATTTCTCGTGGGGTGATTCTATATTGTTGCTTCTTTTAAAATACATTCTCATTGATATTCCTACTAAAAGAAAAGTTGTTTATCTTCTGTAACTCTCTGCATTTAAATATTTTATTGTTAGTGAGAATTTTAGGTAAAATAGATTTATCTTTTCTTCCAAGATGACAACTAAAATCTTTTTCTAAAAAAATATTAGAAAAATTAAAATGATTTTAAGAATACATCTCTAGGGTAATAGGTGCACCATCTTTTATTCCAAATTCAATTGCACCATGTTTTATTCACAATTCAATCAATTATATCTATCAAATGAATGAAAATGAAATAGTGAATGAAGGGAACATTAGGAGATGATCTAGTTTTATTTTTTCTATTTAATAATAAAATAGAAAAGAAGAGGAATGCGTATGGATTTTAGTGGTTGCCATTTTGTAGACTCTGAAGAAGCATCTTGAACATTAGGATAAAGATTGAGATGTGCCTTGTTCAAGTCTGATAAAATAGCTTCTGATGGGTATTGTGGTACGTGGTTGACTTGGGCATGCACCCACTTCTCTACCATTTCAGAGGACTTTTGTGCACATGGAACCTCACATTTGGCCGAGACATGCACCATAAATGTTATCAATGACACAAGGAGAAGAGTTCTTAGTTTCATATGCATCGAATTCTCCCTAGTTTTTATGTCAATTTGGCACAAAAAAATATCTATGTTTCAACTGAATAACAAGTTCATAGGTGAAGATCGATATGAAATCTATGGAAATTATTAATTAATTAAATAATCAAATAGTCACAACACCAGAAGATAGCCACAATGCAATATACCAACACCATAACTCATGCGATGATACTCAAATGACAAGGATGACAACTTAAGGCTATAGTGTATAGAGTGATCTCATGCAATCTCCAACAACTTGTGATTGGGATAAAGAGACATGAAGACTTGTGAGACCGGGTGAAGTTGATGTATAGTGCCTACAATCTTGTAACCACCAATAACCACGATACTACATATATAATAATATATTATAAATTATCAAAGAAGTGATAAAGAATCCCAATGTGATATCATGCTCATAATGAGTGGTATGACATTGTCCCTATCACACATATAGTAGTAAGAAAGTCACAAACACCATAGCATCATCTCATCCAATATAATCATAAAGTGGGGTTAGCATAATGAAGATTTCATCATAATCTCATAGGCAATGTAACCCATCCAAGAATGATAAGTGCATTTAGTCTTGGTACTCCAATAGATTGGATTACTCCATATTAATTTCTTGCAACAACACCTACCCCTAAAACTCCAAGATTACCTTTAGAGGCACCATCAAAATTGTTTTTCACCCAACCTTGACTAGGTCTTTCCAATATCGCCTTCTTTCTTTGTAGAAAAGTAGGATCAACCCTAGAAGTCCCCTTAATAGGCCTGAACTTCAGTAGTGGCCATAAATGCCACTTATTTATTTGGTTTAATATTTAATAATAAGTACAAGAATTTTATTAAATGAAATTTGATAACTTTCAAAATTTTAGCATAATAAAAATTTGGTCTTAAAATTAAAGAGAAGAATATTATTATTTTAAAATAAATATCTTGATATTTATCCTAATTAATATAAGCTATAATTATACAAGAAATATCTAATATATTAATATATATATATTTTAAATTGACAAATTAAATTTATGCAAAAATAAATAAATATTAATTATAGATATAATATTTAATTAACTTTAATATTATATAATAAAATAATAAATATATTAAACTTCATGGAGCTCTTTATAAGGCCATGGTGGGCTTCTAGGAAGGATAGTGGATGTTTATGTTCTCTTGTGTATTTTTAATTCCAATTGGAATTGAGTGTTCTGGTTGTTGTTTCAAAAGTGCAAGATCCTCCCCATTCTAGCACTCATAGTTTTAGTGGGAGTCATTCCTCACCCTAGTCTACCATTAAAAATATCATTTCAATATTTCACTTTGTGCTCCAGACTTGTGACATCTTCTTACAAAGTCAAATTTTTGTATATAGATATAATCTAGGAATACAAGTCTTCAATTGTTAGCAATCTGTTTCTATAGTTTTCATATGCCTTGATCTACGATCTACTATGTTACCTTGGATTATAATAAGGGCCTTTCATATTTCTGAGTAGATTGAATGCAATCCAAATTTCTCCAAACAATCCAAATCCAAAATCGCAGAAAAACACATCCCAAGCCAACCCCCTGAATATCATAGTAAAGCAAATAAATAGAAAACCAGGCCAAAACCATAGAATATGTTGGCAAATCAAAATAACAACAAAAATAATATTTCTTACCAACCCATAACAAAACCCAAGGTAGAAATAAATAAGATATTATTGAATTAACTTACCCAATAATTCAACCAATAGAATAAGAGGGTAAGTAGAAAGAATATATTAATCATCCCAAAGTGTAAAAAGATAAATAATAATAATACTCATGGGCACAATATATACAAATCCCAATAAATAAATGTAATAAACCAAGGGCTATAAATAAATTAAAGCCATAAATGAATAATCAAAGGCTATATAACAATATTAATAATTCTTAAAGACAATAAATAATAAATATCCAATGATATAAAATCATTTAATCAATTAATAACTAAATCAATCAATAACATAACTCTCCAAGAATAACATCAAAAAGGCATCCAAGAGATCAGTCAACACTAAACAACTCATGGAAGCCTAAAAAGGGTAATCAATCTTAGACCTAGAGTGTAGAATGGGATTTTAGGTCATCTTTGATCAACTTGCAATTGGGATAAGACAAACTCAGACCTGTGAAGTGAGGTGGATTCTATGTGTGGCACCTAGAAAATCATGCATCCACAAAGCCACGATACAACATATATCATATATAATACAGGTAAGTGATAGAGAATCACAACGACACATCCTTCTCGCGATGAGTGATGTGACGTCGTCCTTATCATGAAGACAATAGAAGAAACACAAACAATCAAGCAATATCATAATCGATCTCACATCAAGAATTAGAGTTAGTACATCAGAAAATATGCTCAGACCATCATAAGAGTGTATTAACAACAAATACAAAGAGAAACATATAACTCATCAAATGAGCACATATCATCATAATAACCCATATAACAATCCATAATGTCATCATCTTGTTGGCTTGATGATAGTTTTTTTATTGGATGACTTTATGTGTTGTCATTGATGGCACATATACACACATATGTTCACATTGACATAGCCGTCTTAGATAAGACAAATGGGTATTACTCCTAAGTCTTAGTATTGAAAACTGGTATCATTTGTATAGAGAGGTCCAACTAGTATATGTAGACAAATGGTATATGCTCGAATGACAATTGGTTTTTGTCATTTTCACTGACACTAGTTTGGAGAGACTACGGAGATCAACAAAGAGGCAAATGGAGGACAATCGGTCTAAGAGTTGGAAGCGGTTAACACTCAACAGTTATCGGTGTTCCAACCATTCTCACTGAGTGTGTGATGAGTTATCACCGGTCGTGATGAGTTATCTCTAATCGATAGATTTGGCAGTAATCTATGATGTGTTATGTAAGATGGTCTAGATACACTGAACCTAGGAAATTGTGATGGGGTTCTTGAGCCAACATGAAATCTAATGTCTATAAAATGACATTGTGATGAACTATTTTTATGATGTGAGATACAAGTGACGAGTTGATGTGATTTATTGAAGGAGTTGCAGAGTATGTTGGCGATGCAGTATTGAGTGAGCATAAAGGATCTATACAAGCAAGATGTGCTAGTTCTAGATCATACCACCTGTTGTTTTCTTATCACTACAATAGTTAAATCCCCTAACCGGGTAAGCTCTAACAAGCTTCTTTGTACAAATCCTCTAACTAGGTGATCCATTAGTTTGGGTTTGAAATCCTCTACTGAGGTTACTCCTAACAGGGTACTACATTTAATCGGGTACAACTCCTAATAGGGCTTTGGGATCTTTAACAGGATTCGCTCCTAGCAGAGCACTTTGTAGACCTTAATCGGTCAATTAACTATTTCTACAGATAGTTAACTTCTGAGTCCCATCTCACCATGGTTTTTACCAGTGGGGTTTTCCACATATAAACACTTGTGTTATGGTGGATGTTTTACTTGTTGTGGATGTTTTAATATCGCTTTGGATTGCATGCATAGTTTTAAGTAAACTGGTTAATTGTTTTTACTAGTCTGTGTTTAAAGTGGTATTGTTTTTTCTATCACTAATTCACCCCCCCTCTTAGTGCTTTCTAAGTCTATAAATTCGTATCAGGGCCTAAATTCCTTAAGGCTTAATTGCTTGGAAGGAAACCATCAAGCCACTATGGGAGATATGAGTTATATAGAGATGGCTAGAGTGCTATATGCAATGAAGGAAGAGCTTGAAACCCTAAGGGGCACATTTAAAGCTTCACAAGTTAAAAGGAGTGAGCTTACTAAGGAATTATTGGATATCTCTGACAATAGTTCTTCAGATGAGGCCAACATTGATGCACTGGCTGAAGAAGTGGTAAAACTAAATGGTGAAAAGCTAAATCTGAGGAGATAACTTGAAGCAAGGAGGGCAGTTGAAGACCTAATCAAAGAGAGAGATCATGAGATTTCTAAGATCAAGCAGGAAAAGGCATCTTTGTATGAATAGTGGCATGAGAAGAAAGAAGAGAAAGAATCTTTACAGTTAGATCTTTAAATGGCAATGTCTCTAAGAGAGACTCTAACAAAGCACAATGAATATCTTACCAAGGAGCTTACTTAGGCTAATGGGAAGCTTGAAAAATTTAATAAGAGTTCTTCTATGCTAGATGAGTAAATCCAATCTCAGAGGATGAAAGGTGGCACATCTGGACTAGGATTCAATACATCTAAGAAAGGAGAATCATTTGGTACCAACAGCAACATCCACGAAGACAAAACTGCTCCTAAGGCTAAGAAGCCTATTAGTAAGAAAGTTTTCAAACCTGTTTGATTTATCCATCATAAACCTAGACATACTGCTAATGTGTGTAGAAGCAAACCTAATGTGAACACAGTCTATAATGCTAATGCTAGATATGTGTCTAGAAGATTTGAAGGTCATTCTTAAACATGCAACATTTATGGACATAGATCAGTTGAATGCAAATATGGAGCGAGCAGTCTGGCACCTCACATGAATCCAAGACCTATCGATGAGTAGAGAATGACCTATGACAATCGGAGAAACATGAACTGGCAAAAAGCCTTTGTCAACTGGTTTGGTCCATGTGAGATGGAAAGGTAACAAATATGATTTGCACAATTTGCAATAATTATGGACATGTGGCTATGAACTCTAGAAGGAGAACTGGAAGAGGAAAAGCAGGACCTTGGAGAGAATCTGGGATGGCCTTCTATCATTGTAACAAACTAGGACACATGGCTAAGTTTTGTAGAACCAAGAAGAACAAATCGGTTAACCACTATGAAGATCAGAAAGGTAAGCAAAAGGTTGATGTTGAGGAAGCCAAAGTGGAGATGAACAAAATCTGGAAAAAGAAAAGTGAGGACAAGCCTACAGAAGAATCTAACCCTTCACCTACTGTGGAGAACCTTGCACCAGAGAACTGAGCTTTTCATCAAGCCTAAGGGGAGCATAGTGGTAAACCTACGTCCGGTCCCCTTGAAGAATGTATGGTAAGATATTTTTGCATTTCAAGTTGTATTATGAGAATTATTGATATTATTATCTATCGGTTTTCTAAGGATTACCAACTGGTTATATACATATCGGTGTAGGTGAGTTTGTTACCCTATCAATTGTGCAATTAATGCAGTGGGTAAGTTTATAAAATAAAGTTTTACTAAGTTACTTTTACCCTAATTGCATTTGAAGAAGAGCTTTTGAGCACCTGCAGATCAAAACAGAGAATTGTTAGTTGATTGTGAATGGATTTGTGCTACAGATCAAAATTTGAATCGGATTCGAAGATAAGAAAAGGAAAAATGGGTGTGTGTTCGATAGATCAATCAGAAACCCCACTAGCATGAAGATAATAAGGTATTCTTTTGTTAATCTCTCTCAAATCAAGATTATCTAGAATGGCATCATCGTCTACAAGCAAAGAGACTTATGATTACTGTTGAATCTATGGAGTCTATGGAATCAGATAAAATAGAATCATTTAATGCATTGTCTCAAGTTCCTTATGGTGTGATGATCAAAGGTGATTTATCCTACTAAATAGACTATAAAATTGAGGATCTAGGATGAATGTCAATTTATTCACAACTCAAACCTTTGTGTGATAAGAGCGAGAAAATCAAACCTGAATACATTAGGGTTTATGAAAAGGGTTTTCACAATGTGGCATATTTTTTTGAAGATTTTGAGGAAGAGCATGTTAGGATTATCCTTAGTCATGTGCATGGAGAGAATATGAATCTTGATAGGTCGCACACAATCACAAAGGAAGAAATTCATGCAGTGACTATTTTCTTGAAAACTAGTAAAGTAACAAAACTGAGGACAATTTCAAAATAAACTATGATTGCACTGACTCTGACCACCGCTGATGGTCATGCTATATCGGTCAACAACATTGCAGATCTAGCAGCTAGATTTGCAACTATGGTCATTCGTTATCAGATATTACACTCCAGTAGGATGAATGGTGTACCATATACTATTGTGCATGCCGCCTACATGATGATTATAGAGAATGCAAATTATGACTTGTGTGAGGCAATGAGAAGTGAATTGATGTTGAGCTTAAAATCAATAAATAATGACAATAGTCAAAAATTCAAATATGGTCAACTATTGATTGGTCTATTCTTCTATTTTTCAGAATTTCCTACTAGGAATTGGTTACGTTCAATGGTCCAAGGACATACCGGTTACAACTCAAATAAAAAATAGCATTAACACTGTGAAGAACACATTTCCTGTTGCCATGAACATATATTTCAATGAGTTTAAAAAGAAGATAAGCATGAGGTTAAGGCTACCTGATGAAGTGGTTAAACACTTTGAAAAGACATCTGTTTCACTGTAACCATTGACTTCTACCTTATGGAGGTCATTGAACCCAGGGAGGAAGAGATGGAAGAAATGAGTTATGAAGTCAACTATGACTTATTAATTGGTTATGCCAACAAGTTTTTGGCATCTCCTAAGGATAAGAAGAATAAAAGACTCGAAACTTACTAGGAAAGGAATGCACCTACTCAACCTAGTAGTGCCCAATTTTATGATGTATGAAGTGATGAAATATGACTTTATATTTAATTAAATTAGTTAATTAAATTCTTAAAGGGAAATTACAATGCAAGATTCAAACAAACTAAGATGGGTGCTAACCTAAGTATGAAATTGTACCAACCTATCAAGGGTGTACAATTTACGACACTACATTTATCCCGCACTTTAGCAGTCATATGACACTATGTGCATATGCAAGATAAAGTAAAGAAAAGTAAAAATTCATGAAAAAGGATATATCCACAAGTTGTCAGATGAAGCCCCAAATGATATTTGTAGTACACAGTTAGGATCCACACCCTACAAAAACCATATGTTAGATAAAATCACAAAAATCACCTAAATTCTTACTAAGGAAGGTGATGAAAATTTGAGGGTAGCTATATAGCCCCCCTATTTCGACTCACTAATTTTAGTGAGTTGAAATAGGATATCATGTTTACCACATCGAATTGTGAAAGAAAATTGATGACAAATGCTCACAAGAAGATTTGATACAAGATCAAAAATTAATGACGAATCATTCAGTAAGAAAGAGAACTAAGCCTCAATTCCAACACAACAAAGAGTGTGAGGATTTGAGAGCTCTCTAACAGAAGATGAAAGATTTAAAGGGAAACAAATGAAAAGAGAATGGAGAAGAAAAGGAACCATGGACAACTCGCCCCTAAAACTAGGTGATCCATAGAGAGAAGGATATGCAAAACTAGCCCATAGAGTTTGTTTGGGTGATCCATGTAAGGGAGGAGAGTGAGAACACCATTAGTTCCACTCAACCTAGTGCATGTATGTTCAAGTAGAACAAGGATACCTACCTTTGACACCAAGAAGATATCCATCATGTAACAATGTCATAAGTCCAAGCAAGAGAGGGAATACTCTTCAAGCAAGGATAAGATAGTTTAAAAGAGATATCTTGTTATATAAGTGTAAAGGATATCCTTGGAGGAGAAGAGATCTTTGTCCAAAAGACATCTACCTTCAAGATGAGTTATCTTAGAAAAATATACCATCTTCCATAATGAATGAATGCAAGAGTTTTCAAAAGAGTAGAGGATTAAGATGACATTAAAGAGAGATTATTTATAACAACAGTCTTCTAAATAAAGGTAAGAGATCCTCATTAGGGATATGCCCGTGCACAAAATAGAAGGGTTTATTATAAAAGATACTACTCAATGAAGAAAAGAAATTGATGAATGATCAAATACTTCCAACACTGAGGAGGAGGTCCCAATTATGGATATGTATGTAAGATACCCATTAGGGATGCTTGTTCCAATATGAGAGAAGGAATTCAAATATGAATACACATATACAATCAATAAAAAATCCTTATAGAAGACACTACTTCACAAAGGGGGAATTTTAATTTTAAGGAGAGATGTTTGAAATCACTCTTCCCCCCTATATATATAGGGAGAAGAGATGAGATAGAAATAGGCTATTATGTTTCTCCCAAAAGTATGATTGTACATGAAATTGTAACATCATGAATGACAAGGAGTCCCCAATATGTGAGCTACCAATGTCACATAATGATTAGCAACGTAATAGTCATTAATGTTATTTAAAGATATGATAGATTGAATGAGGTATTTGAATATGGCATGTTAAATGCTCTACTATAAGTGAGATTAAAAACATGTGTAAGATGATGAATGTTAAAAATTCTTTAGAAAGAGGGAAATTTATAGGAGAAGAATAGGCTACTAGGTTATACTTCTCTTGCACACAAGAAATCTTAGAAGATGGATAACTATAATTCATTAGAGCCTTATTCCTAGAAGAAGAGATTTTAGAATGAGTATAAAATAAATTATCATAAGTGGGATTAGAAATCTCTTGAGGATATTCAAAAGAGATTTGTTCATCACCAAGATTTCTTTATGAGGGGGATGAGTGTTGAAAAAAGTAAAAGATGATTTTAATGAGGTGAGGTCATCATCACTACTAAATATAACATTCACATTGAGAGATGGTCTTTTAGATGCTTTGGTGGGATTAGAAGGATTGTATCCAAGTAAAAATGAAGCTTCATGTGTATCATGTTCTAAAGGAACTTTAATTCTTTGTTCATTTGCACCACAACCATTGCCATCATAGCTACTCTTAGGTAAAATGTGAAAACCAGGACCATAAAGGGATGCCAAATCAGAAGGAGATGGTGATGCCTCATAGGTCTCAGTGCTATATGAATTAGAGGAAGGATTTGAAGAATCATTTGAATTAGAAGTAGCCCCAAAATGTTTACTTAGTTGTCTAGACAAAGTAGGTTGTTGTTTATCTTCCTCCTTAGATTTATCCTTCTCATTCTTATATCCGTTACAAGGTACCCTATATTCTCCAATAAAAGTAGGGGTAAAGTTGAGAGATCCACAATCATCATTGGTAAGCACTTCTTCAGAAGAAAAGAGATCCTTGGGAGGAGATTCCAATTGAGTAGGAGAATTAGGAGTACTAGAAGGAATGACATCATTAAAGGAAATAGATGTATTTGAAGAAGTAGAAGGATTGGAAGAAGAATTGGAAGTAGTTGAACAAGAAGATCCATATTTTAATGATTCGTGAAATTTGGTATCAACTAATAAGGTGTATGTAGTATTGTTATAAATTAATTTGACCCGCCTATGCAATGTTGAGGGGACAGCTTGCATGCTATGAATCCAAGGTCTCCCTAATAGAAGGTTATATGTCAAATTACCAGTCATAACATGAATAGGTGTAGGTAACACAATAGTACCTACTATAACAGGCAAGGTTATGACACCTAGACATTGTTTAGAAACATTATCAAAGCCTCAAATAGTAATAGAAGAAGGTTTGATGAGAGAATGATCCACATTAATCTTATCCAATAAATCCACACCACAAATATTAAGGCTAGATCCATTGTCCACAAGGGTTTGTCTTATAGCACTATCATGGATAATAGTATAGAACTATCATGGATAATAACCACAATCATAAGAGGATCATGCTAATTTTAGAATTCAGGAGAAGGTAACTCATCTTGTGTGAATACAACTTGAGCTTTAGCTTTGTTCATAGGATCAATCAGAGTGGACATGAAATTAGGTCTCACTATAGGTGCAACATCTAAGTTTTTTAAAGTATCTTGTAACTAAATCCCAAATAGAAATCTTGGCAGGAGTAGCTTTAAGTTTGAGATCATACTCCTTACTAAGATTTGATATACGAGGTTCTTGTGCAAGAATAGGTTAAGAGGGAAAAAGTAAAGTCAGGATAACTAGAGGAGGACTAGGTTTTCTATTGTTTCTTGTGTTGTAAGTATGAGCAACCGTATTATAACTCTCTCTAGTAATTTTCTTAGCATACTCATAAGGGCTCTTAGTAGGATAACCTCCTTGCACAGTAATAATAGGTTTCCTAGGATTGCAAAAATAATCATTAGCATAACCACCTTGAACCACTAAGATACCTAGCTTACATGAGGAATTTTGAGAAGGACAAGCACCTTGAACTGTGAAGAGGGGTTTATTAGTTGTTTCATTCACATGTATCCAATTGATTTAGGATGGCTTAGGAATATAAACGGTGTCATTAGAAGAAGAATGACCACTATTGTTGGAAGAATTGTTGATAGTCTCTCCTTGCACTAAAATTTTATAATGGATAAGATCAATTTTAGGAGCGATACTAGAAGTAGGCATTGATTTTTTTGAAGAAAGATTATTACTAGGAAAGGTCATATCATCCTCTATCATCCAATGATCTACATGGGGAATAGACTCTCTAGGAGAAGGATCAACATTACTTTCTAAAGTGTCACATTTGAGAGGTAGATCTTTGAAAAAGATCTTAACCATGTTATCTTGAACTAGGGTATCCTTATGAGTAGAACCAAGTTGAGGAGAGGGAGATGCTTCATTTTTAGAGAGAGAATGATTGAGATTCATGGAAGGTGAGATGCTATCAAGGGAGTTATCACTCATTATTTTATCCGCTTTGGATAGGATTCTCTCACAGAGTAGAGAATAATCAACACCTTCTTCTAATAGTTCATCCCGAATAGTGAGGTCATTGAAAGGAATATCTTGCACAAAGATGTCCTAATTTTTATTGCCAATTTTGGGAGAAGGGATAACATTATTCATTAATTATTCATCCTTAGGAAGGAGAGCATAAATACATGTGTTTACATCTTCTTCTTGCCTCAAAATGTGTTCAATAAGATCTTTAAGTTAGAGAGAATTAAGGAAATTGGTCATGGTTTTATCTTCTTTCTCTAAGGCATCTTTAGGAGTAAGACAAACTTTAGGAGAAGGGCAAGAATTTCTCATTAATGCATCATCTCTAGAAAAAGTACTTCCAATACCATCTTCTTGCGCAAAATGAACTTCATGAGGGGAGTATTATTTAGGAGGGAGATGAACATCTTTCTCCAAATATTCATGCTTAGGAAGGAGATCTTTGGAAGAAGTGTTCATAACTTCTTATTTTACTAACATGCCCATATTAGTAGACCAAATTTAGGAGCATATAAGTCAATGTCTATCACTTAGAGAGGAATCATGTAAGGAAGTTAAATTAACATTAAGAAAAGTGTTTATGATATCATCCTCTTCCTCTAAATTAGCTAGATGAGAAGGGCACATTTAAGGAGAATTGTCAAGATCACTCTTCAAATGTTCATCCTTAGAGCATGGGAGAATTTTGAAGGGATTGGTAACAACTCTTTTAGGATCTAAAATGTTGTCATAGATAAGAGGTGGTTCTCTAAGAGATGGAAAAATTGAAACAAGGGAAGCTAACCCATTATCACATTTAGGAAAAGAATGCATCATGACAAAAAAATTCCTCTTTCAAATGATAACATATGCAAAATAGAAAGAAATGTTTAATTTTAACCAATGAAAGTTCTCTAAATATTGATTTATAATAATCAAATCTATGAGTGAAATGTGTTCCTAATTCAGATCTAGAATTATTGATCCAAATTCAGCTATCCACAAGTTCAATTTTGAAATGAAAAATTAGGGTTTTAACAAAATTAACCTCTAAATTTTGAAATTTGCAAGGAACTGAAACTTGTAAATGTAAATTTGAATTTGAAATAGAAAAAATTCTTAGATCTGAAAACATGAATCAGAATTAAAGAAGGTTAGATTCATGTCAGGTTCACCAAAATGTGGTTGTGGGAAAGCGAGATCGGGTGACTAGGACCTAATCCCACTTTTGGCAACACATTGGGAATACAAAAGAGCCTAGGGAGATAGATCACTTTGGCTACTTGTTGAGAGAAAGACAGACCCACTTGTTGAGAGAAAGAAATAAATACTAGGGTTTGAATGACCAACTAGATTAGGAGATAGAGAATGAAGCACAAATGAACTTGAATTTGAACAAACTTGCAGATTTGAAAGTGAGATACTGAAAACATGAAAGGGGGAGGATTCTAGATGTCTACCCGATGCTACAAATTGAGCAAAACTAAGCTGGACCAGGGTGCCATGCCATTGTCCTGTTTTTGTAGACAAGAGGTTGCAACTGAGACATTGGAAATCTCAGACCCTGAAGCTACAACCTACTAAAAATCACTGAAAAGTAGAGGGACCATGATGCCATGCCACTATCCTAGGTAGAACTATGGCGCTAAGCCCCTGTTGTAGGTAGATAAGGGCATATCTGATGATTCTGGGTGGTTCTTGTGCCTTTTGCTCAACTGAAAGTGCCTCTGGGTACTTGTTTCTGCACCTGCAACAATACCAAAGGCAGAGATATTGCCACTAGATCTCCTATTATTCTTCAATGTCTTCAAGGATCCTAATTGGTGAAGAATTCTTCAAAAATTCTTGATGAATGTTGTTCAATGTTGTTTAAGACTCCACATAGGCTTCTCTTTCACTACATAGAAGGCTCCTTGTGTTCCAAAATCCTGCTCTTAGATTCTTAGAAATATCCCTCCATCCCTTCAAATGAAGAAAGAGAGCTCTTATGTATGAAACCCTAGATCTTAATTTTGACTTAATTCCACCTTTAGTCTAACCTATGAATTGAAATTCCCACCAATCTTTTGGGGTTAAGTATTATAATATCATACAATTGTGCTCCTAAAATTTTGGGAAAAAAGCTAAGGACCGTGGCAGGAACGCACATGGTCGGACCAAATTTTCACCAAATTTTTAGTGCCATTAGATATGAGGATATTAGAGGGAATCACAAAGTTACAATTGATTTTGAGTTGTTTTTATATGCGAAATCAGGCCTTAAAGGTCGAAATAGGACATAATTAGGGTTTATGATTAAATGATTTATTGGATGAATAAAATTAAAAGGGGCACAATTAAGGTAAAGGGTCCAATTTTATGATGTACGAAGTGATGAAATATGACTTTAGGGTTAATTAGATTAATTAATTAAATGCTTAAAGGGAAACTACAATGCAAGATGCAAACACACTAAGAGAGGTGCTAACTGAAGTGTGAAATTCTACCACCCTAACAAGGGTGTACAATTTTGCAACACTACACAGACATTTTATATGTCTCCCCTATCTTTATTTCTATTTATCTCTCACACTCTTATACACATACTTGATGTTTCTCCTTCTCTATATTTATCTATATCTCTCCCCCTCTCTCCATAATTTGTCTCTGTCACCTCTTATATCTCTCTCTTTCTCTTTGCATATAATATCTTGTTGGCCATTTGGTGGAATTGATTATGTGTTGCATTGATATTTTGTCATTGATGCTAACACTATCCATTTTGATGCTTTACTGACACCCTTCTAGTCTTGTTAGGTTGAGTGGTTTCTAGTTCATTTGGATCTAGCATGATCCGGTAGACTCCGATAGGGTTTGGTGATGGAATTGGCTTGTTCATGATACTCATGCTCATATTTGGGTAGTTAGTTTTGGTCTGGTGATGGTATGCTATCCTGCTTGCTTAGAAGCTTAGTTTCTAGTTCTGGCAAGGGTTTCACTAGTAGAGATTTTGATGAAGATATTTGATGAATTGCATAAGTGGTTTTGGTTCAGCTTCTAGTGGAGTTTCGAGATTCTGTTGGTGATCATGTTCGAGACTTGGTGGATGGAGATCATTGTTGTAGTGTGTGGACATATAATTGTTCCCGGTTGATCAAGGTTATGGATTGGCTTTAATGTAGCGTGTGGATAGGACCTCTCGATGTATTTATGGGATTTCTTATGTGTTGGATATTATTTGTTTGGTCTAAGGCCAACATGGTTGGTAATTATGTAATTGGTTTATTATATGGTGGCCGACCTAATTGTTTATGGTCGAGGGTTTGTATATATAGATGTAAGATCTCATTGTAGATCATCATGGTTATGGTTAGAGGTCATGGTCAAGGAATATAATTTGTGAATAATGTAATATCATTTAGGTAGAGGATTTGATCGATCATTGGAGATCGAATTAGGTGTATGTAAGAGGATTTAGTCCTCCGGTATTGAGCTTAATCGGAACTATACTTAGGCATAGGAGATGCTATCTTTTGCAGTTCAACACTTCTTGTGATTGTAGTCTGGATTTCTTTCTAGTCAGGGAGGCTCCTTTTGTGATGAGCAGTGCGCTGTAGGACATTGGCCTTCTTGCAAGTGCAGACCCCTCAATTGTAATTAACATACTTACTGCACAAGTATTATCGGACTATGGGTAGGTTTCTCACTATGGTTTTTCCCTTTACCAAGTTTTCCACATGCAAATCTTGGTGTCATGTCAATGGTATTTATTTTGTGATTATTGTTTATGCTTAGTTGGTTTAATTGCTATTCTAGTATTAATTTTTTGGGTTCCAGTATTAAAGTTTAAATTGCTAATAGTTCTGGTAATATGTGACAACTGATTCACCCCCCCCTCTTAGTTGTCTTTCGGTTATTTGAACTATCTAACATATCTATCTCTCTCTATGACTCTCTCTTTGTCTCTGTATATATATATATATATATATATATATATACACACACACACACACACACATACACATACACATACACATACACATGCACATACACATACACATACACAAACACACACACACACACACATATATAACTTCCTCTCCCTCTCCTTCTCTATCTCTCTCTCTATATTTATCTCTCTCCCTTTATTTGAATCTTCAAAACATATATCTAGATTATCCAAATGCCTAAAATCATACCACAACATAAATTTTCATATCATGAAGCTCTAATACCATATGAGAACTAATACCATATGAGAACTGGGAAACTAGTCGAGATGAAAATTACAATTACAAAAATGAGAAATACTGAAGGATAAAATGTAATATATTGAATAACTTAGGAACATGTACATATATATAAGATCACTACCAACTAGAATAAAAAGTAGTAGTATCTAGGTTATACCTATAGGATATTGTATGCAAGATTTATATACTTCTGAAATCATTATCTTAACAACTAAGAATCTAAAAAATATATCAATATGATTATATCATGTAAAATATTCTATAGTCACAAAGTGCTCATAGAATTGTAATCAAAGTGTCGTCATTAGATAATAAGGCAAAAACGTTGAACATATTACCACTAATTATGAGTATGTATACTCACCACAAGAAACCAATATAATAATTAGAAAGAAGTCTATAAGTGCACCTATGCAACAAAACATGCACTAGAATTTTGTACCAAAATAAATTCAAACTTCCTCAATGTATCATCAATGAAATACAAAGTTATGAATGAGTACCATCCTCGACACAATGAATAACATGAGTGAGCATATTACATTAGATCTCACAATAATACAAAAATAAATTAAAACTCATTCTCAATGGCCATTCTACTATCGTCATCCTTTATACAATAATAATTTTTATTTCATGATAATATAGTCATTTCATGGAGGTAAAAAAACCCCATATTATAAACAATTAGAAAGGGGCTTCACATCTTCTAATCCTTGTATGTAACACTCCAATTTGTGAGAAAATCATCCATATAGTTTGCTTGTCTTAACACACATATTACCAAAAATAACATAGCTCTGTAAAAGTAGGTTTGAAAATATGGGATTCTTTCACTTCATAGACATGTTGAATACACTCTATTTAAAACGTTTGAGCAATTAACAAGCATTGCGCCATTATGAGGCACAATCAAATCAACTGTATGATTGAAACTGGAAGTTTTCTTGAATATATATTATGTAATGATAGTGACTTGAATGGTGTAAATCTATACAATAATAAAAATATAAATTACAACTCATTATCAATGACCATTCTATTATCATCATCCTTTATAAACAGTAATAATTTTGATTTCATGACAATATAGTCATTTCATGGAGGTAGAGAAACCCCATATTATAAATAATTAGAAAGGGGCTTCTCATCTTCTAATCCTTGTATGTAACACTCCAATTTGTGAGAAAATTATCCATACAATTTGCTTGTCTTAACACATATATTACCAAATATAGTATAACTCTATAAAAGTTTGTTTGAAAAAATGGGATTCTTTTACTTCATAGACATGCTGAATACACTCTATTTAAAAGGTCTGACCAATTAATGAGAATTGCTCCATTATGAGGCACAATCAAATAAACCATAAGATTGAAGCTGAATGTTTTCCTAGATATATTTTATGTAATGACAATCACTTGAATGGTGTAATCTATACAATAATAAAAAAATATTTTACAACTCGTTATCAATGACCGTTCTATTATCATCATCCCTTATAAACAATAATAATTTTCATTTCATGACAATATAGTCATTTCATGGAGATAGAGAAACCCCATATTATAAACAATTAGAAAGGGACTTCTCATCTTCTAATTCTTGTATGTTAAACTCCAATTTGTGAGAAAATCATGCATACAATTTGTTTCTCTTAACACATATATTACCAAAAGTAACATAGCTCTATAAAAGTTGGTTTGAAAAAATTGGATTCTTTTACTTCATAGACATGTTGAATACACTCTATTTAAAAGGTTTGAGCAATTAATGAGCATTGCTCCATTATGAGGCACAATCAAATCAACTATAAGATTGTAGCTGAATGTTATCCTGGATATATTTTATGTAACGACAATGACTTGAATGCTGTAAAGATATATATAATTTTAAATGATCCACTTGTGAACTAACACTCTCAATTTCAAACCCGCTACCACCACTGCAAAATTCACCTCTGAAATGGGCGGCGAATGGAAGAGTTTATGAGCAGGAGCAGCGGGGCCTCTCATTTCATGCCTCCAAGCCCCTTCACCGGACTTGACGAGCACCATTATGCCCTTAGCATTGCTTCTCCGATTCTGACCCACACAAGGATTCCTCTTCTCACATTTGATCTTGGGTGTGATGGCAGGCTCCTACGTCTTTGCAAGTTGCACCATTTCAGCCCATAAACTCTTCAAGTTCATCAATTCTTCTTCATAGTCACGGACCGAGATAGGTTGCAGGTTGCTTCTATAAAATAGGGGAGGGGTCAACGGTTCGACTTTGCTAGGCGATGAAACTGTAGGAAAGGAACCCGCATCTCTTCATCATCTTTTAATCACAAGTTCCTTTGCCAACTCTTTCACACAAGTTGGAAGATTTGGAAGCCATCTTTCTCTCTCCCCCTCTCTCACTCTCTTCCAGAAAAACAAAAAGATTACGAAATTTGCAGTCTATTGTTCATCCTTAAAGAATCAATACTTGGTGAATCTGCAATAGAATTTTAATAGTCATTGGGCCCATTTACAGGAGTATCAAAAGCAACTCCATTTATAGAAAATTTTTTACTTGCTGCGAATTCCTCCTTTATTTTTTGAGACTCTTCCTGTGTAACATCCGCATAGATTCCAACCAAAAATCTAGGGTTTTATCCCTCATGAAAAAGGCATGATTTTTTCTAGGGGATAATTCTATAAGTCTTTGTTTTTAGTAACCATCCTCTTTATCAACAATCATGGCTTCTTAAAACTTAAATCTTAGATCATCATTCTCCAAAGGGTGACACAATAGAGGCTCTATTTTCTCCTCCAAACTCTTCTCTTCTTCTCCTTTCGCTCTTTAATTCCTCCAAATAAACACATTGATTGGGCTTCCTCTAAAGAAATGGCACATATAGAATACAGTAAGTAGCTTGGGTAATCATGGGCTCAAATTCATTCGCTATATGAAACAGGAAAACGCCTGGGAATCCCATCTACCCAATTTTAGCTTGTATGTAACTGAGTTGCAATGAGCCCAAGTCTAAAACCGTATTGTCCTCGCCTTTTGACTACATATATGCCTTGCAACCACCAACTTCAAGCCACAAAAATAAGCAATAACCAGCTAATTTAAGTGACAAAATTTCCTACATGAACCAATCAATTTAATATGGCAGCCATAGATTCGATGGGATTTACAAATATACCAACACATGGAAGTATTGCCTTCCTCATGGGTACTGCCTACTCTGTTCTGAATGCTCTGCTCTTAAAACCTACATCTTGTAATTGGACTGATACCAATTGTTAAAACAAAAGACAAATTGGAAACACACAAATTATACACAACACAGTATTTAATGTGGCTCACCAAGTTGACTACATCCACCAAAAAGTAGAACATAGATCCTTTTATTATTATTGCAGCTTCCATACATAAGGCTTTGCCCTCATATATATACAGTAATCTTCAACAGAAGACAAAGGGACAAAGATAAAATGAAACATTAAAAGCATTATCAAGCAAATAGATAAATGCTTGTTTTGCAGGGTTTCTTCATGTTTATGGCAAGTGGGCATTTGGGGACACAGTTTGGGCGAACGCAAAAGCAAAGAAAAACAGTACTGAAGTAGACTATCAACGAAGAACAAAAGGCATACCAGAGGTCCATAACCAATAAGTGGATTGAAGTGCAGAGACGTCATGAGAAATGCAGAGCTTGGATTTTACGAAGCTTCTTATCTGTGGATGTGGCATGGACTATAGACTATAGTTGGCATACTCTTCAACGCCCACATCTTATCCGCAGGCAAAATAATAGGCCCCAATTGCCAACTGTTCATTTTTGCCATTCTTGCTCTACAGCCTTCTGCACAAACGGTGATCACCAAAAACGAGTACCCGAGACCACTGTTTTTTCAGCCTTCACTTTGGAAATCTTGGGTTCTTTCACATTGGTATTCTTTCGCATTGGTAAGAGCGAATGCTTCTGCCAGCAATCTGCAATGCCTATCTCAGATTGCCAAAATACTTTGTATCAAAATCTCAAGTAAAAAATGTGCAGCTTGTATATAACACATCTTCGAAAATAAATTTATGCAAAAAATTCCGATAGTTTGATTGGCTACAGCCTAGAATAATTGCAGTTTAAATGTTGGTGCCTCCGCTACAATTCCCTGGTAGGAACTAATAATTTGATAGATTCAGCCTGTTGTACCTCATTCTTAATTAGAGGTTTTTGGGAAGATTGGTTTGGCTATGGTCAGTGTTGTAGTGGACACACATGGAGGATTTACAACTGTGTCAATTGGTATAAACGAAAGGGACTGTGTCAATATGGTCCAAGGTTTAATTCTTTTCTTCTTCTACAGCAGTTTTGATTGTTGAGATTTCTCTTGGGGCCTGAACATGTTGATTCTATATTGCTCCTTCTGTTACAATACATTCTCATTGATATTCCTACTAAAAGTAAAGCTCTTTATCTTTTGTAACTCTGCATTTGAAACTTATATTATTAATGAGAATTTTAGGTAAAATAGATTCAGCATTCCTTCCAAGATGACAAATAAAATCTTGTTTAAAAAATAATAAGAAAAAAAACAACTCAAGGGCAATACATGCGCCAAGTTTTATTCGCAATTCAATCAATTACATGTATCGAATGAATGGAAAGGAAATAGTGAATGAAGGGAACACTAGGAGAGGATCCGGTTTTATTTATTCTATTTGACAACGAAATAGAAAAGATTTCAGTGGTTGTCGTTATGCAGAGACTCTGAAGCAGCGGCACATGGAACATTAGGATAGAGATTGAGGTCTGATAAAACAGCTTCCGATGGGTATTGTGGCGCTTGGCCGAGTTGCACATCCGCACATGGAACCTGGCATTTGGCCGAGACATGCACCGTAAACGTTATCAACAACACAAGAAGCAGTGTTCTCAGTTTCATATGCATCGAATTCTCCATACTTTTTAAGTCAAATGGACACAAAAAAAATTATGTTTCAACTGAATAACGAGTTCGTAGGTGAAGATCGATAAGAAATCCAAGGCAATGTTGTAGGAAACCTTTCTTCAATTAGGCATTCAAACTACTGAGACGAAACAATTTACACGCTAGAAGGTTTGACTAACTGCCTACGTCTTGAGAATAGAACAAATAAACGCCACCAAATAATGTCTAGTAGGATCTTTCCAGAAGCTACGAAATTCTATCTAATAAATTTGTTCGAAACATTTTAGGCATTCGAATATTATTTTTTAATTATTATTTACTTTTGTCTTTAGTATTTTATAATATTACAATGTATTATAATTATGGTAAGCTTGTGTATGATTGGATTTCTATATATTAGTCTGTGTATGCCACTAATATGATTTTTATTGTTTATTTATGCTCTAGGATACATTGAATCTTGATTCAATTGACATGTTTTTTCTTACGATAATCACTTATCTACTAGCCATAATGAAGATAGGAAAAAATGTAAGAAATAATGTAGATAAAGTTGACTCTTCATATTTGAATTTAAAATGCTTTTTTAATGAAATTTTATCATTTTTTAGAAGCACAAATATATATTGAAGAAAAAGTTGACAAATTACTTTGCTTTTGTTATTGTAACAATCCGTGCAATTAACAGAATAATGTTCATTTCCTTACACAAGTCAAATTTGCAAACTATATGAAATTGGAAGTAAGTAATAATAGAATATTATCAGAAAAAAAGAAAATTATTTGTGCTTGTAAAGAATCAAAAAGAGATACAATCAATAAGAGGAAGAAAATAAAATATCAGTTTTGTTACATGCCTAATTTTTTAACATTGAAGATTGAATAATTTTAGATAAAGTAATAAAATTAAATAAAAAGGAACAATTAATTTAATGATCTTTAAGTTAACAAAATATAGATCCAAACACAAAAATTATAAATATACAAAATAATAGGTTTTCATTTTAGTTAATAATGAAGAGTGGATAACTTTGAATAAATTTATGTCATAAACTAATAAAATAAACATTGATAGCACTAAATTCTTACATACATTGAGATAAGTGGCTAAAATATGTTGGCTAAAATAGTTTAAAGCTGAAATTCATTAGAGCAAAACTAAAATTTTAACTTAGATTATTAATTTTGAAAAAGTGTGCAAGTGTTTAAAAAATCTAACTACATCTCATGTTGTTGTTGCTCCTTTTTTTCTATATCTTATGATCAGCCTACTTTTGGCAAACTTATCGATAAAAGTATATTTATCCATTTTTTTTTAATTGACGAGGAACCCGGATACACTACCATTCAAGTGATTTGACAAATAAAAGTTAAAATATGAGCACACAACATCTTAAATTTCTTTCCTTTTAACTATTCTCTTTATTTCTCTTGCTTTTGTTAATCATATGGTTGGTAATTGAATAAATCATTCTTTTGTTGATTATTGCTAATAATGAAAAAGGTAGTTCTTACTCTTGTGTTCATGTTGGTGTTGAAAAATGCAAGTAGGTTATTGGGTTGCATGTTCAAGCATTTGTGCTATATCTAAAATGCAACAAATTGTTTGATGCAATATTAGCACAATAAAATATGATAAGTGCACAACTACCACCCCAACTTTCTCTTTGGGCCTTTTTTGACATCTCAAAAAAAATATGTTAATATGGTATCTTATACTTTTCAACGTCTCAACAAAAACCATGTTCATATGGCATCATATTTAAAGATGTGGACTTCAAACTTTAATTCATAGCAGTGACATGGCAAATAAAGTACTATAAAAAAATTAGGAGTGGTTTAAAATTTCTATGTAAGATTACCCTCTCTTCATCTCTACTTGTTTATCTCTAGTTGTCCTTGTTTGTCTATCTCTTTATCTCTTTCCATCTACTTCTCTCTCTAAATCTCATTATCTCTTAGAAAATTAAAAATAATAATTAAAGGATATTAGAATTAATTTAATTTATATTTGTTACCTTCTTAAAAATTTATTTATTGTAGAATTGTTATAGTTGAATTTTATTTTTATTTCTATAATAATATAAAATTCATCTTAAAACTTAAATTAAATGCTTAGAGAGAGATCAAGAGAGAGAAACTAACTTTTAATTACTCATTTCATGCTAATAATTAAGGATAGTGTGTATCCTTGAGAAATTATGGTTAGCGTGGAATGCCATTTGATTATAGAGAGACATAGATAGATAAAGAGAAGGTATGTAAATATACTGATAAAAATAGATAAAGAGAAGAGACACCACTCAATAGATAGAGAGACGAAGATGGAGTAATATAGAAAGAAAAACAGGGACAGGGAGAGAGATAGATATGAGTAAGAGGAAGATAGAGACAACTAGAGAGATAGAAATGGGCAAGAGATATATGGAGACATAGATGCAAAGGAAAGATTGAGTGAAATAAGGTAGACACAAGTAATAGAGGAAGGTTTAGAGATAGGGAGAGAGATAGAGATAGACATAAGAAGGAAAAAACAACGAATGTGTGTATATGAGTTAGAGAGATGAAATAATATTAATAAAAACTAGCATATCTTACTTTCTATTTTTGGTTCGGCTTGCACTTGCACAAAGCTAGGAATGAAGTGTTTTTGACACACTCAAATTTATGGTTCAAGTACTACAGTTATTGTTCGTCTTGCACTTGAGTTAGAAAATTTCTTTATCTTTAATACATAGAATTGATTTTTAGTACATAGAATTTTATTATCTCTCCCTCTCCCTTTCTCTTCCTCCCTCACATTATATCACTAATTATTACCAACCACTTTGGTAAAAAAAGTTGTAACATATTGTCATATCTTCGTATTTAAAGACATCCAATACTATACTAAATCATATGATGTAAGAACCTAAAGGTTAAACAAGGAGAATTTATGTAGTGTGCAAGTGGCTTATATGAAAATGGTGTAGATTTTGATTCTTTCCCCTTTAGGCTATAATATTTGCTACATCTATTTATATCTCCCTTTCTTTCTCCATCCCTATCCCTTATCTATCTCTAATACTCTCTGATTCAATTCACGTATATCTCTATCACTCCTTGAGTCTATCACCCCCTATATCTCTCTATATCTACTTCTCTCTATTTGTTTAAATCTCATAATTTTTCTCTCCGTCTACCCATTTCTCTATATCTCCTTATATCTCTATATATGTATCTCTCTCTATCATTGATTTAGGCTTTATGTGTTAGTTCTTTTTTTCTTCTATAGTAGTTTTGATTGTTAAGATTTCTCTTGGGGCCAAAGAAACTGGACTCGGACTCAGCTCGGACTCGGCAAGGCCGACTTAGACTCTTTCTCGAGACTTGGAGTCAGACTCGGCTTCAAACTTGGTTGGAATCGGGAAAGTGAAAAAATCAAGAAATTTAGATATTTTTAAAGATTTAAAACTTGTCTTAGGAACCCTTTATTGAATACACCTTAAAGACACAATAACATCATCAAACTCGGCTCATTTGATTACATACACGAGTATACATCACTCACATAAGCATAAACGCAACTTGTAGTTGAAGGAAATAACAAACATAGATATATAAATATTGTCAAATGTATACAATATTACAAAACTCATGGAATAAAAAATCCATGTCATCATAGGATCATCATCAAATGTTCCATACAAATACCAAAGGTAAATACAACTACAAGCCTATGGCTCAGAGGAGCTAGCACCCTCCGGCCCCGACCCCCTGTGAAGGCGTCTAAGATAGGTCCTAGATGATTCGACAGCCATAGCCACTCCCCATGACACCATGCCATGCTCACCAACATTAGGAACATCTGTGTCACTATCTGCCTCTGAATCTCCTGTCTGTGCTCGTGCTCTCCGCTCCTGCTCTGCCATGGCTACAGTCTCAGCCTCTATATCTACCTGGTCGATCCAATCAATGTCAGACTCGGAGGTTAAATTTTCCCTACTTCTATCGATGCAGTTTCCCCCCATATTTTTCGATGAGGGTTTGGGGGCAGCGCCCCCAAGGTGCGGTCAAGGGGCATGTCATGTTGTAACCCTAATTTTTCTTATTCTCAGGCGGAGGTTGTAGTGAACAAAGACGATACCATTCATTTAAAAAAAACTTTTAAAAATGTTTTTTTTTTGTCATTTTACTAACCTAGCTAGTAGCCAAGTTTGGGGCTCGGGACTCGCCGAGTTTGGCGAGTTTGAGCCAAACTCACCAACTCAGCGAGTCTAGTGAGTTTGCTTGCCAAACTCGAACAAGTCCGAGTTCGAGTCCCAGAGACTCGGCGAGCATGACTTGAACTCGGACTTGCCAAGTTTAGGCGATTCATGGTGATTTTCGTTTCTATGCTTGGGGCAATTCTATATTGCTGCTTGTGGTAAAATACATTCTCATTGATATTCCTACTAAAAGAAAAGCTCTTTGTCTTTTGTAACTCTCTGCATTTCAATCTTTAAATATTATTAATAATAATTTTAGGTAAAATAGATTCATCTTTGCTTCCAACATGATAAATAAAATCTTGTTCTAAAAAAAAATAGAAAAAATACAATGATTTCAAGAATACGTCTCAAGGGCAATAGGTGCGCCAAGTTTTATTCACCATTCAATCAATTACATGTATCGAATGAATGGAAAGGAAATAGTGAATGAAGGGAACACTAGGAGTAGAATTTGGCGTAAGTTTGCAATTAAAATTTGCTTCATACATTTTGCATTCCAGTCAGGCAATTCGTACTACGACATTTGACAAAATTCATCAATATGCCTAGTTCGATGCCCATGCCTTAATTCGCTTGAAAGTCTCGAAAGCCTTAGCAACAAATACTTCACGCAATCAACATTCCCTATCGAAGCCTCCACTTTCGGAACTCATATTTGCCAGGGCGTTGTATTTTTAACATCTGACTAAAATCCTTTACGTTTTGAAGGACGTCCATGCCCATTTTCAAATCTCTCACATTGCTGCAGACTGGAGAATGCAGGGAGAAGTGTTGAATCTGGTTTTACACCTTCAGGTGCAGTGCTCGAGAGATTCGAAAGCCTCTTTAGCAAATATATTTCGTATACATGTTGCTGTCACAATATCTCATGAGATCATATTCCTGTTTGAGGCATTTCTGTATTAAATAGTTGATAGGCTTTGTCAATGTTTGTGTGTTTGGCCTAAAAACTTTAAAAACTCCATCAACGAATCTGTATTTTGCGTGGTTTAGGTCAATGCAAACAAAGACATCTCGCAAAACCCTTATGTGATTCCACATCTTGCATTTAAACCCTTTCTTCAAATCTATTCGATGAACATCTGCAATCATTTCATACTACATTTCACCCTGCTCGCAATCTGCCATTGATGTCGTCGAGTAGAAACCCTAAGATCTCGGACAAACACAAAATTTAGGGCAGAGAAGACTTCCACTTTCTCGGGACTCGTTGGTACTTACTTTTTATCGTACCGAGTCCCGAGAACCATTTCTTATTTTTTTGTTCTTTATGTAATCATAGTCGCTAGTAACTTATGATTGAGAAACTTTATACAAGAAAAAAGAATACTACTATTAGTAGTAGAGATATTTGTAAGGTAGCAAAATTGACTATCATCATGTTTGCTTTTAAAGATCAATTTCATACGAAAGAAGACTAAATCTTCTAACTCAATTAGAAGCCAACCAATAAGTGTAGTACTTGAACCATAAATTTGAGTGTGTGATAAACACATGATTCCTGGCTTTGTGCAAGTGAAAGTCAAACAAAAAATATAATATTATTTCATTTTTTAGCTTGAACTTGAATTTGTGGGATGTAACACATGAGCCTATTGCCTTTATCATGACAAAAAACTAAATTAAAGAAAGGTACCTCTTGAATGTTAAGAAAACAAATTATTAGCTAAATCCCATACAGGTTTAGTTAAATATGAAGAGTGGTTAACTTTGAAAAAAAATATCTCATAAACTTTTAAAATAAACATTGATGGGATTCAAACCCTATATACACTATGATAAGTGGCTAAAGTTTCTTGGCTAAACTAGTTTAAAGCTGAAATTTATCAGAGCAAAATTAAAATTGCAAATTAGATCTATAATTTTTAAAAAGTGTGCAAGTTTTTAAAAACTCTAACTACATTGCATGTTGTTGTTGCTCTTTTTTTTTCTATATCTTATGATTACCCTACTTTTCGCAAACATATCGGCAGAAGTATAGATATTCATTTTTTTCAATGGATGAAGAACCCGGATACACCACCATTCAAGTTTTCGTTTAAGTGAAAAGAAGGTTTTGAAGGGGCCCCGAAACCCTTTTACAGAAAGATAATCAAAAGATAAGACATTAAAGACCAACTAGATAGAGCAAAACACAAAAAAGAGATAACTGGCAAAGACAAAAAGCTAGCAAGAAGCCAAAAGAGGCAAAGGGACAACACAAAGATAACTCAGGGATAGCCATGAGCAACAAACCCTAAGAAAGGTTTATGATAAGGTCCACTGCTTCTTGCTCCAAATGGACCATAGAGGCAACATTACTCTTCAATTCCTCCAACTCCTTGGCATGTTGGGTCATCTTCCTAGTACTAGCTCGAGTTCTTTTACCATGACTAGTATTTCCCCCTTCAAAAGTCAGAACCTTATCCTCACTAGTATCAATAGTGTTCTTTTCCCGATGGATATGTTCCAGTTTGCCGATTATCAAACTAAAGTTGTCGATAGAGGCTATCATAATTTTTTGGCTTTGTTCTCCAATTTTCTTTAGGGTATTCTCATGGATGAGAACCCGCTTCTCCAAATCATTGAATCTAGCCTCCACAACCTTAAATTAAGAGCCATACTCTCTAGTGATATCCTCTACATTGCTGATGGCTTTAGTCAATTCATTCAGGTAGTTAGGCAGGGTACTGAGTTTACCTGTTCCAATAGCTTCTAAGGTATCCACTTTTCTAGATGAATCCTCCTACTTGTTCTTTGAATTTTGCATCTCCAATTAGACCCAATCAATAACCTTGCAGAACTCCATCATCCCACTCTTCATGGTATTTAGCATGGTTAAAGGAGAGTTTCTGCTATGAATGTTGATCTCAGCGGTAGTATTATCCAGGGTCTCCATGTTAAGACCAATAGCATTGGGAGATAGAGTATCACCTTCCTTTGCCATCTTCTAGTCTTATTCAACATCATCTATCCTTTTATTGGGATCTTAAGGATTGGGTTGAACATTTAAAAAATCATTCCCTTTATCTAGGTTGATTTTGGTGATGATAGAGCTCCTCTTGTTTTTCTCCTTTGGCGGTGGGGTAACATCACTATCAGTCTCCATCCCCTCATCATCCTCTTCATCATCTTCAAACCAGATGTCCTCCTCCTTAACCTTACTTCTTTTTCATTTAACCCCTTTTCCTGCTTTCTTTTTTCTGGACCTAGAAGCCAAATCTTTGTCCTTCCCTTTGCTAGAACCTTTAGCAGAGGTAATTCTATCACTATCATCTTCCCACTCAGTATCAGACCCCTCATCTTCACTGTCTTTTGAGTTCTCAGACTCATCATTTGAAACTATAAGCTCAGTGATAGAATGCTACATAGGGGAGGCCTTGACATGGTTGTATAAAAGAAACATTAACCCTTCATGCATGGGAGGGTTACTGTCCGGATTAGACCTAAAATCCTTAATGCTAGTGTTAAGGGAGATAAACAAATAGAAAGGGTATAGACACTAGATATTTATGGTGGAAATTATTTAGAAGCACTAAGTGAAAACCATAGACATGAGAGTATCTACCATCAAGATTTACATATTGCATGATAGCAAACAGAATCCATCTCCATACCTTCTTTATCACTTTTAGCGAGTAGTAGGTTTTTCCAAATTTCACCAAGTTCGTTTTCTCAGACTCCTCCTTTGGGAATCACTTGATAGCAACTTTGGTGAGCTTCCCGTCTATATAAAAATTTATTCCTCCCATCAGCATGCTAGTGACTTTCGCGATCATCCCTACGTCAATTTCAACCTTTCTTCCTCCTATGGTAATTTTTTCCATATTTCTAATTCTTTTTGAAAATTCTAGTAATGGTACAGTTTTTCCCTATAATTTTCTCCATATACCCTATCATCTTGGCCATTTATAGAATGTCCCATGCCATTGGCTTATCTTTCCATTCATCACAGGAGAGCAGCTCAATTCTTTTCCTATTACCTCCCATGGCGTCAGCAAAGAGATTATTCTTATCCTTCACAATGCTGAATAGGACAAAAATAGAGATCAAAGTGCATAGTAGGAAGGTCTTAAAAATAGAAATGGGCACCCACAAAGCATGTGGAGTCTTGTCCCCTTTAAACGCTATCTCAATCTTCGAGTGCCGCCCTTTTCGATTTATTATGGCTTTTTTCATTGATAAGTAGATTGTCATTATTACTTATCACTCCCTCATAACCATGCACTCTATCATAAATACGGAAGGCATAGACCTCATGAGGAAGATCTAGCTCACCTCTCCAGCTCATCATGTAATCAACACGAATGGCCATGTTGGCAACCCGATCAACAATAGTGTTGATTTCTCTATAATTGTGAGATACAACACACAACTTGAAAGAATTAATTATTTCCTTAGCTTGAGATATGATATTTTTTATGGTCCATGAAGGGGAGGATAGACCCTTTAGGCATTGATCAATGTTGTTGGAATCTCCCTTGCACTAGACTTTAGTAAATCCAATCAATTTAACAAGGGACAAGGTTTGGTAAGCAGCCATGGCCTTGGCTGAGTGGTTAGTCTATGATCCCATGGGGAGTGCCACTGCCACAATACAATAGCCATCCTCATTTCTTATCACTCCCCCACACCCATCTGGCCCTGGGTTTCCACCCCATTAAAATTTGATTTGATCCAACTAGTTGGAGGAAAGGACCACTTTATACTTTCACTCTTATTTTTCTTGTCATCTCTACCATTCAAGTTATTTGACAAATAAAAATTAAAATATGAGCACACAACATCTTAAATTTCTTTCATTTTAACTATTCTTTTTATTTCTCTTTCTTCTTTTAACGACACGGCTGTTAATTGAATATATCATTTTTTTGTTAATTGTTGCTAATAATGATCAAGGTAGTTCTTACTCTTTTGTCCATGTTGGTGTTGACAAATGAAAGTAGGTTATTGGGTTGCATGTTCAAGTGTTTGTGCTAGATCTCAAAAAAATTATTATGATATGGTATGCTATGTTTTTCAACATCTCAACAAAAACCATGTCGATATGGAATCATATCTAAAGATGTGAACTTTAAACTTTAATTTGTAGCAAGGGACCTGTCAAATAAATTACTATAAAAAAAATAGGAGTGGTTTACAATTTCTATGTCAGATTACCCTCTCTTCATCTTGACTTGTTTATTTCTAGTTCTCCTTGTTTGGCTATCTCTTGATCTCTTTCCTTCTACCTCTCTTTTTACATCTCATAATCTCTTAGAAAATTAGAAATAATAATTAAAGGATATTAGAATTAATTTAATTTATATTTGTTACTGTATATGGTGAAAATGGATAACAATAATAACAAAATTGAAAGGCTAAATGAATTCAACCATCAAACCCTAGCCTAACAACAACAAATATCCACCATAACATATGAAGATTACCTAAGACAATGCAAATCAAATGAAATCACAAAGATTATATCATTACATGTCCAATAGGGTTTTGATCTCCATGCTTCCTATCTCCATTGATCTTGCTTGAATATATTTGCTCTCAGATTTTATGTGCACAAGAGCTCAACAAAGAACGAAATGTGGTTGCAAGTAGGATCGTAGTGTAGTCAAGTCCTTAAGATCATCGATTAGGGTTTGATAATGAAGAAAGCATCTCCTTAAATAGAAGACACAATATGAAATGGAGGGATAAGATTGAGAGGTGTAAAAAGGAGGTCGGCTAGGATTAGAGGGTAGGTAGAGGAAATAACAAAATAATGAAAGAGATAGGTAGTGTAGGAATTAAGAGATGAATGACATGTGGCATGTGTAGAAAAAGGTTAATGAATTAATTAAATAAATAAATATTAATTTAATTAATAGAAGAAATGAGATCAATTAAATAAATAAGATATTTATTTAATTAGGAAAAGGATAATTTAAATAAATAAATGTATTTATTTAAATAAGAAATAAGGCTAGAAGAGGATAAATGAATTAATTAAATAAATAAAGATTTATTTAATTAATAGAAGAATTAGGCTTCGATAATTAAATAAATAAAATATTCATTTAATTAGACAGGACAATTTTAGGTGTCTACATTTTGCCCCTCTTTGAGTCAATGTGGCTTGTCGCGTTGTTTCAAAGAAGATAAGATGAACTGATACAGAGTTGCCCCAGTATGGGAATGATATGCCCCCTCGAGAGATTGGATAAAAATGTCTGAAAAGATTGCAGACAATCTCTCGATAAGAAAGACGGGATAGAATGGACTGACCGGATAAAGTGACAGAGTCATGGAATAAAGAAGACTGACTTGGGAAATGAAGGCTAAGGTGAGGGCTAGGGTAGGCTATAAGATAGACCACGGGGGAAAATACATCCTCATTGGCATCCACACATTCATGAGAGCAGAGTGCAGAGCGAGAATAGAGTAGTAGCAGTGAGCAGCGATGGATTTTGTTCACAGATTTGACTACGTTCACCAATTCCAGAGGCCAGCAGAGGCAGGAGAGCCGACAAGTACCACCAAACCTCCTCGTACTTTGATTCATTCATTTTTGTCATTAATGCATGGTAGATAGGGCAATAAATGCACTTAGAATAGGGTCCCAAAAATGTCAAAAAATGTTTAGGCGCGTCTGCGTTGGTGCCAGGCGTGTCTATGTCTGCTAGGCGCATCTGTGTGGGTGCCAGCCGTGTTTCCATTTTGAACCACGTCTGCGTTGAATACGGCCGCGTTTGCATCGTGTAGGGGTGTTTGTGCCAAAAAGGCACGTTTGTGTCACCCAGACACGTTTGTGCAGAGCATAGGCACGTCTGTATCGTTCAGGCACGTCTATATTTTTCAGGCACGTCTGTGAAGTCTTGAAGCACGTTTGTGTCAGGAAAGCGCATTTATGTCCAAAAATGCAAATTTTTGTCTTCTAGGTCAAATCGGCAGTTCTATGATGAACATACGCTATTGATTGGATAAGCTGCTGAGAGGATACACTCAAGCAGGTCCTCTAGGGAAAACTAGGATAGATCAAGGCACTTTGTGATGAACAGTGAGTACCAAGATAGAGTACTTTGTGATGAACAGGGAGTATTTAAAGTATAAACAACACTTTATGATGAACAGGGAGTGCAAATGTGAGCAGTACTTTGTGATGAATAGGGAGTGCCAAACACGTAGTACTTTGTGATGAACAAGGAGTACCACTAGGATAGAAGCAACACTTTGTGATGAACAGTGAGTGTCACTAGGATAGAATGCCATATGCATTTAGATAAAAAGTAGCATTTTGTGATAAACAATGAATGCCACTATGACTGACATGAGTGATTTTCTTGACTACAGGAGTATTTGCCGATGCTGGAGTCACGGGAGAGATTCCCATTGACTCAGAGGTTTTGACTTGAGTTGACACTTGGGGATCGAGTAGCGATTGAGGCCATGGGATTGAGACATGTTCTATATGTGCCTGAGTTTGGGGTGAACATGGGATTTCTAACTCCTTTAGCCAAGAGATGGCACTCCAAGACATGTACTTTTCATTTGCCGATGGGGTAGATGACCGTCACCCTGGAGGATGTCTATAGGATACTCAGGATACCGATCAAGATGGAGATAGGGAGGCCCTGAGATGAGTGTTCCAGGACCCTGGATTGGAGATGAGGGCTGGGCATGTGGCATGGGACATGATGACTGCTACAGGATTGATGCTGCCAGCAATGATAGGAGGAGTGATTAGTGGGTTCCTATGTCCGGATAGGGCGAAACGAGGGTTGGCTATGGGCTGGGGAGGTGCATTAGAGACACTGGTGACACAGCACACCAGATATGCTTGGGGACCATGTGTGCTGGCACACCTCTACTATGAGTTGCATCAGTTCGTATACCACGGATTAGTGGGATTGGGCTGAGGGGTGACACTGCTACAGGTGTGGGCTTATGAGCATTTTCTAGTGATGAGGCCGATACACTTCAGAGGTAGGGGACATGGACGTAGTTTTGTGCACCTTTATGATATGATTACGTTGTAGCCACGGATTGGTAGGTTGGAGCATTGGCGACGAGTGATAGAGGATATTGATGTGGTCATCTAGAGGCCATACCTGGGACGCGAGGAGTGGGAGGATGATGCAGTAGACCTTCCCTACACCTTCTGGAGCAGGTACCTGATTGGGCAGATGCCCTATGTGCTGGAGAGATAGCTAGTGGACAAGGTTTGCAGGTAGTATGGCAGGATCCAGAGGATACCACGGGGCTCAGGCATGTATGCACGGACTGTCAGAGATCAGGCACAGTTTGGGCCCCTATTGTCATATGATCAGGCAGTTGAACAGCTGGTAGAGATGGTGCCCCTACCCTGGGACATGTGGCCAAAGGTCAAGGATGCTGGCATGGATACCAAGTATACAGCTTACTGGGCCGAGCACCCATTCCCACGTCTGATAGATCCAGGAGAGTTATTGGATGGAGATGGGGGTGGGGATGATGATGATGATGATGGTGGAGGTGATGGGGGCAGAGATCAACTGAGGAGGAGGGGGTAGTTGGAGAGAGGAGGGTTGCACCTCAGAGGGAGGGTGGAGAGGAGAGACAGACTCGGGTGGTGAGAGGTCGTGGTGGATTGCCGGTACAGGTGCCAGTAGCACAGGGTCCCAGACAGGTACAGGGATAGGTGCCAGTATAGGTATAGGCACAGGGGGAGCCACAGGCAGAGCCACAGGGGGCTGATGCAGAGGAGGATGAGCTGATTGAGCTTAGGGAGATTTGCCAGGGTCAGGCAGATGAGATCTAGGAGTTGGAGAGGGAGAGGGATCGGCTAAGAAGGAGGCTCTGAGATACTGAGTGGGAGCGGGATCAGGCTATTCAGCGGTATACAAAGGCTGAGACAGCGCTGAGGGTGGGGAGACAGGCAGTGGAGGACACAGGGGCCAGATACGCCTATGTTCTATGGGCCAGAGAGGAGCTTGCCTACTAGCGGGACCTCTATTATGGTGTAGTGCCAGTAGATCAGCGGGCAAGGAGCTTCTATAGACCATTGCGGACAGCGATAGCTACGGGAGGGAGCCAGAGGAGACAACCATCTAGTGGTGGGGTGATGGGTCCTCTGCCACCACTAGAGAGAGGGGACAGGAGGGATGATCCTGGGGTGGGTCCTTCAGGGGCTCAGATTTTGTCGAGGCCAAGTGGCTCCGAGGGAGGGAGTTCATCATAGTCTTAGAGGGCTCCCTATGTATCAGTATTGTACCATTTTTATATGATGATGTAGACACCTGTAGGTGATTGTAGCCATATGATTTTGACATCATTGTATCATGACACTTTATATATATATATGAGATGATTCATCTTTGCGGTAGCTATATGCATGTGTACCAATGTGATGAGATGTTCTTATGTGATGCTTATGATATGGATGCAAATATGTACATGATGCAATGTAATATATTTTTTTGTTTTTTTATGTTTTATATGTGTATGCATGATGCAAATGTGAATGTATGTAATGTAGATGAATATGATAATGCAAATGTAAATTGTGCTAACAGGTGTTGTGTGCAGGATGTGATGCAGTTGTGATATCTATATGTATGTATGAAATGCTTATATGTGGTAATGTAGATGCAACTACATGAAATGCAAATGTTTTTGGTGTGTCATTATACTTAGTCATGTGATAGCAGGCTACGCAGACTCAAGAAGGACGATGGAAGTCAATCAAGAAAGGGGGATGAAAGATAGAAGATATGAAAGTGAAAGAGCTTCTTGTGCGTTATCATCATTGAGCTTTATTATGGCAAGTAGGTTATGACAATCGAGGCATATGTTCAACCCAGAAAGTCATTGTACCTATTTGCATGGAGATAAGATAGTCACAAACAAGGAATGCCCCAATTCACACTAGACTCACAGTCTCCTCATATCCTTGGACAATTCATAGCATTACTAAAAGACAATCCACAGATAGCAAATACAAATAGGTGACGATACCCCATCCTTGCCTTTCTAGTCAAAGACATCCTGGAGATATAATCTCTAGTTAGAGACATCCTAGAAAAGCTAAAAGACATGTCACCAAAAGATAAAATCAAAAGAAAACCAAGACTCAACACCAACATCCACTGTAGTCCTCAAGTTTAGTGTCTCTTGTCACTTGTATAAGTCTTATTTGATTGTGGTCACAATGTTTACTTTCACCAAAAAGGATAGATAGCACTGAACCATATGTTGTCTGAGTCTGTTGAAAGATTTGATTTGCTGTCTCATCTGGAACTGACTGAATCCATGAAACCGATACTTTATTGTGGAGAAGATGAAACTTTATTGCGGATCTGTGATGCAAATGTTGCTTTATTGCGGATTGTGCATGGATAGACTGAAGGAAGCTAGAAGAAATTGTACTCCTCAAAAACATGTGGTGTTCTTAGTTCCACACCCATCACTAGATGTAGGATTTGCCTTAGCCACAGATAGGATCTAATTTATTATGGATGGAAAGGGAGAAAAGGGGGTGATTATGAATGGCGAACCAATCTTGGGTAGATCAATAACAAGCCATGATGGGAATGTGTAAGTTTATTATGGATGAATTGGTTGTGAGCGTGTGCAAAGTGGAAGGATGAAAGTGAATCCTGAAGGAGGGAGGAGCAACGTCTCTATGCAAGGCGCTGGTGACCCAGTTTTCACCATGGTACTTGCCCAAGGCGCCACCGAAGTGGTTTTCACCGTTGGACGAAATTATTTCTCTTTAATTTTTTTGATTTTTGAATGTTTTATGTGTCACAAGGCGCTTGTTTGCCAGGTTTTCACCAAGTAACAATTTTTTTTTGTTTTATAATTTTTTTGTATTTTGGAATTTTTTTTATTTTTTTGTATTTTTGAATTTTTTGATTTTTTTTTTTGTATTTTTGAATTAGGATATTCTGAAGAGCTATGTGTAGAACCTGTGAAGGTGCATTCTGTTGATAGGATCCTCCAAAGGTTCACCTTCTGTAGTTGAGAGCTGATATGCCCTAGATCCATATGCTGCTGTAATGATGTAGGGACCAAGCTAGTTTGGTTTGAACTTGCCCTTCTTCTCTTTGTCTTGCTGATTTTTGGGGTTTTCTCTAAGAACCAAGTCACCTACCTCAAATGTATGAGGCTTGACTTTGTGATTGTAGCTACGACTCATTCATTGTTGGTAAGCCTTGAGATGATTAAAAGCAGTTTGTCTCCGTTCATCCAGTAGTTCCAGTTCTTGTAAGCGAGAGACCCTATAGTCTTCATCATTGATGATGTTTTGTAAAGAGACCTGTAAAGAGGGTAACTCGACCTCAATAGGCAAGATGGATTTAGTGTCGTAGACAAGTGAATAGGGTGTAGCTCCTGTAGGTGTGCGAACACTTGTGCAATAGGCCCAAAGTGCAGGATTAAGTTGGATATGCCAATTACGGCCAGCGTCGTCAACTATCTTCTTGAGAATTTTAAGGATTGTTTTATTAGACACCTCAGCTTGGCCATTACCTTGGGGGTAATATGGTGTGGAAAAATGATGGGAAATACGGAAGTGGTCACAGAGTTCACGAACATCCTGATTTTTGAAGGGACACCCGTTATCAGTGATAATGGAAAGAGGAATACCGTATCGGCAAATGATATAGTTAAGGATGAACGTAGCAATCTATTTTTCAGTGACTTGTGTGAGAGGAACGACTTCAATCCATTTTGTGAAATACTCTATGGCAGTGATAATGAATTTATGACCATTAGAAGAAGGAGGGTGAATCTTGCCTATGAGATCAAGTCCCCACTGACAAAAGGGCCAAGGAGATGCAAGTGGTTGTAGTTCTTATGCCGGTGCATATATGAGGTCTCCATGAATTTGACATTGCTTACATTTCTTGACAAACTGATATGAGTCTTTTTCCATATTGGGCCAGTAGTATCCAGTCCTAATGAGTTTCTTGGCCAAGGTAGGACCACTAGCATGTGGACCACATATCCATTCATGTACTTTACGTAACGCACTCTGAGCTTCATTGCTTTCTAAACATATAAGAAGAGTGCCATCTAGACCTCACCGGTATAGGATATCAGCTAAAATGACATATCGAGAGGATTGGCGAATGAAGGTGCGATGTTGGTTATTTGATAGATGAGGAGGAAGAGTATTATCACGAAGGTATGTGAAGATGGAACCATATAACTAGGACTCAGGACCAACAACACATATCATCTCAGTAGGAGTGATCTCATATGATGGGATCAAAAGGTTATCCACCAAGAATTCATAGCAGGTCTCATTTGGAGGTAGATCGATCAGTGAAGCGATTGTAGCCATGGCATCTGCGGCACAATTCTGCTCTCTTGGTATTTGCTCAAAATCTATCTCTGTGAAGTGTTGTTTCAAGTCATCCACCATTTGTTTGTAAGGCATTAATTTTTCATCTTTTGTTTGGTAATCATCAGTTGCTTGATAGATGACAAGTTGAGAATCCCCAAAAACATGAAGTTCTTGGATCTTCCACTGAACTACAATCCATAATCCACTTGTTAATGCCTCATATTCTGCTATATTGTTAGTGCAAGGAAATGATAAGCGGTATGATTTTGGTATAGAGTCTCCTTGAGGAGTTATAAAGAGGATGCTAGTTCCTGCCCCATGCTGTGTGTATGAGCTGTCAAAGTATAGTTGCCATGCTTTTGTATGTGACATTGTTAAAATGGATTCATCTAGAAATTTTGAACTTAGAGGAATGTCATCAATCATGGGGGCATCTGCTAATTGATCTGCGATGGCTTGTCCTTTTATTGCTTTTCTTTCCACATACTTAATGTCAATTTCGCTCAGGATCATTACCCATTTGGCTAGTCGCCCAGTAAGTGTTGCTTTATTGAGAAGGTATTTCAACGGATCGATTCTTGCAATCAACTTAGTCTTATGAGTGATCATGTAATGTCATAATTTCTATGAAGCAAAGACCACGGTGAGACATGCACGCTCAATTGGTGTATAGTTTAACTCATATCCCACCAATGTGCGACTGATATAGTATACTGCCTTTTCCTTGCACTCAACAATTTGTTGTGCTAAGAGTGCCCCCAATGCTGTTGGAGTAGCTGATATGTATAGTAACAAAGGTTGATCTGGAACTGGTGGCATCAGAACTGGCAGATTCAGAAGGTAATCTTTGAGCCTCTAGAAATCCTATTGACAGTTATCATCCCATTTGAATTTGATGTTTTTATGTAGCAGGTGTTGAAAAGGATTACACTTATCTACAAGTTGTGCTATGAATCTCCTTATAGAATGAAGTCTCCCCTGTAAGGATCAAAGTTGACTAATATTTCTAGGTGGTGGCATGTCTAGGATAGCCTTGACTTTTGCTGGATCGGCTTCGATTCCTCTTTTGGACACAATGAATCCTAGGAGCTTCCCAGAGGTTACTCCAAAGACACATTTCTTGGGGTTTAATTTTACTTTGTACTTTTCTAACCGATCAAAGATGACTGAAAGTATGTCCAAATGTGTATCTCTGTCTATTGATTTACCCAAGAGATCGTCAACATAATCTTCCATGGTTACATGCATGAGATCATGAAAGATAGTAGTCATTGCTCTTTGATATGTAGCACCTACATTTTTTAGCCCAAAGGGCATGACATTGCAGTAGAAAGTTCCCCAAGGACAAGTGAATGATGTTTTGTGTTGATCCTTAGGCGCGATCCTTATTTGATTATAACCAGAAAATCCATCCATCAATGATAACATTTCATGACCTGCTATGAGATCAACAATCAAGTCAATATTTGGTAATGGAAAGTCATCCTTTGGACAAGCTTTGTTGATGTCTCTGAAATCGGTACATATTCTGATGCTGCAATCTGGTTTACTGACAGGCACTAGATTGGAGATCCATTCGGGATAATCAATTGGGCGTATGAATCCGACATCCAATAATTTCTCAAGTTCTGCTTTGACTAGTAATGCCACTTGTGGATGCATTTTTCTTAATTTCTGTTTCACTGGCTTTGCCCCCAGTTTGACTGTCAAATGATGCATTACCAAATCCGGATCTAGTCCAGGCATATCAGCGTATGACCATGCAAAGTTGATTTTTCATTCTTTGAAGAAACTTATTAATTTTGACCTTTCAGACTCTATCAATGATTGAGCCACGAATATGTTATGTGGAACCTCTTTTGTACCAATGTTTGTTTTGATAGTCTCCTCTACCAACATGGATGAATTTTCCTCATATGATGCAGGGAGAATGTCGAGCCTTCCATCTTCGGGTGCCTCAGAGAGGTTTTCACCCTCAGATATGTCCTTTCTTTTAACTTTTTTGGGGTTAGATAGTGCCACAATGTGGTTTTCGCCATGAGACCCTTCGTTTGTTCTTATTTTCATATTTTTGCGACTAGAAGGTCCGACACCCTCACCAAAATATGCCATGCTATTGAGTTCTATAGTGTATCCTGCTTTATGGTCCCCAGGGGGAAGGTCGTCTCGTATGCCAAGATAGTCAATAACAGCTTCATCATTTTGGAATGTGTCAAATTGTGCTGGTCCTTCATAATCCCAATCAATCAGTTGATGGTGAACAAGGGGAAGGCCTTTAATGTCTTCGAAGTTTGCAGGGCTAAGAGTGAGGATGCGGTTATATTCGGGTATGTCAAGGTAATTATCAAGGTCATCAATGGCACTCTCCTCATCAGTTTCAATCACGAGCGAATCCAAATTGTCATCACTAGTAGCGCATTCTGGGATAGGTGTTCTCATCCTATGTGATTTCAACCTTGAACCTTGAGACAAAGACTGTGTGGAATCCTCATGGGTTGTTCCTTGACCAACTCTAAACTTTTTATAAAATTCCTCTTCTTCTGTGGGTTCACCTGGCTCTCTGAATGTCTCGGTGAGCTCATAGTCACTGGAGGATTTGTCTGAACCCCATTCCCATTCATTAGAGTCTATGGAATAGCGATTCTCTTGTTGAATTTTGGCAGCTTTGATTTGTAATGCTTCTTCTGTGCCTTTAGTGTGGACCTTGGAAGTCAGGAAACCAAGTCCTTTTGAGAGTTCCTTTTTGAAAGTCAATTGAGGTTGTAAAGGTTCAGTGATGCCTTCCTTTCGTAACCCAAGAGGGCTTTTTCCATCATACCCGAATTTTTGTAGAATCTTGAAGCCTTTGCCATATTTCTCACAGGGTATATTGATGTGATCTTGTGTGTCATCTTCAATGTCTTTGTAGAGAATTTTGTATAAGTCTTCCTCTTCCAGTTCACCCCATCTTTGAAAGGTAGTAGGGTACCATTCAAGTACCACAATGGATACTTGCTTGTTAGGATGTGGTCTTCCATATTCTTTTGGGGAACTCATGACTTGTCGTAAGTACATGGTCTGATTTAAAGTGTATTCTCCCATGCCTTTATCCTGAAATTTGCCTTTAAGCTCACCTTGCTTTGATGTCGAAGGTTTCAATGACTCAGGATCAATGTATGCTAAAGAAGGAAAAGCTTCACGATTACTAGGAATGATGGTCTCAGTTTGTGCTCTCAAATTATTGCAATATATGAACGGATTAGGATCACCGTTAACTTTTACTTCGAATCCATTGTGGGGAAACTTGATGCATTGGTGATATATCGATGGGACTACCCTCATTTCATGAATCCAAGGATGTCCTAGCAATATATTATAAGTGAGATCTAGATCCAAGACTTGACAAACCACATCCTTTGTAACTGGCCCAATTCTGAGAGGTAAGGTGACTGTGCCCTTGGATGAGCGTTCTTCATCATCATATACCTTGATGGTGATTTGATTTGTAGAATTCACAGCTTTATTAGAATATCCCAATTGTTTAATTGTGCTTAATGTACAAATGTTTAGACCAGCTCCTCCATCTATCAGGACTCGCTTTATTCGATGTTTGTGTATGAAGGCTTCAACATGTAGTGGTGCATTATGTGGCTGACTTATGGAGGTGTCATCGGCTTCTATGAATGTAAGGGAATGTGGAATGGATAGGTATCCCATCATGGCTTGAAACTGGTCCACATTCAGATCAGTAGGGATAGTAGTTTCTCTCAAGATTTTGTCAAGAATGGATTTATTAGCAGGGGATATTCATAAGAGCTCAAGTATGGAGATGAGCGTGGGTGTCTTCCCTAACTGTTCTACAAGGTCATACTCAGGTTTGGTTGATGAAGAAGCGGTGTTTTTGGCTGGAGCACCTTGCAAAGTAATTTTACCTCAACGGGTTGTAACATGACATTCAGAAGTAGGTTCGGAAGAAGATCCAACACCTTTTAGGACAATCTTGGGTCTCTGAGTAGGATTCTCAGGTGTTTTGTCCTTGATGATAATGGTAGAGACATAATTGTCCATCGAGATGTGATTGATGGTTGAATCATAGTTGTAAGATGCTCTAGTATAGTTGGTTTGATCATTTGTGGCTTTAGCTTTTCCTTTGTCATGTTTTGGGAATGACTCCTTAAACATCTCATGTTCTTGATTGGATGAGTGTCCTTCAATCTCAATGTCACCTCTATCAATGAGATCTTGTACAATGTTCTTCAGTCGATGACAATTTCCTATCTTATGACCCTTGCTCTTATGAAATTCACAATACTCATCATCATTCCACCAATTTGGTTTAACCTTTGGTTCATATGGAGGAAAATCTGGAACTGTGATTACCTTGTTCGCCACTAGCTTTTTGAAGACTCACTCAAGTGGTTCTCCCAATGGAGTGTACTTCCTTCGTGATCTAGAAGTTGTTTGAGTATTCACTTGATTGTTTGTAGAACTTGATCCTGAAAAGATGAATTTGGGTCGCACTGTATTGGCATGAATAACACCATCATTGACTGTGTTCTTGTTTTTACTCCAGAATCTTGTCTTGTCTTTTCCTTTAAAGTCATCTTTGTTCTCCTTAAATATCTTAATGACTCCTTGCTCAATTAGGACCTTTTCTGTTGCTAAGCCTTTTTCAATAATGTCCCTAAAGGTGGAAAAACAAGCTTTCCTTAGATCATAGCCAATGTCTTTGTTAACATTTTGTGTGAACATTTCTACCATTTGTTTTTGTGAAATTTCACAAGAGCATCTGCTAGCTAGATTCCTCCATCTTTGTAAAAATGATGCAAAGGACTCTACCTCTTTTTTCTTGGTGTTGCACAAAGTAGTGACTGATATGTCTGTCTCTATCTTGTAGGAGAAATGTTGAATAAATGCCTTTGCTAAGTCACCCCATGACTTAATACCAGGTGGGAGTTGGGAGAACCATTCCATAGCTTGATCACCTAAGCTTTGTGGGAATAATCTCATCAAATATGTCTCTTCTGCTACTACTTCAATGCAAGCTGTGAAAAACTGTCTTATGTGTGCCTTAGAATCCCCTTTTCCTCTATATTTATCAAATTTAGGCATCACAAAGTGTGTAGGAAATGGAGGCATTGGAATGCCCTTGTTGAATGGATAAGGACATATGTCTCTCATTGTGTATGTTGGCTTCGGTGTATTTATGTCCTCCATTTTCTTTTGTAAGTCCCTGATTTGTTGCTCCAAATTGCTCTTAGGTGGAGATTGACTTCTTGGACCATACCCCATGTTTGAGGCACCAATTGGAGGAGGAGCTTGTTGCATATATGGATGATATTGATCATACTCATGTTCATATGGAGGAGGTCTATAGTGATGCTGCATAAATGGACCACTTGGTATAGATTTGTGTTGAGGAACACCATATCTATTTTGTGCATGTATACCATATTCTACAGGCATGTCATGTTCTAATGTGTTGCCCCTAAATTTGACATGGGGTTTCCTTGTGTCCAAATTTTGAGCATGCCTTTGAATATCCAATTGCTTTGGTGGTTGATCCTTAGCATTGGTATGTGATTGTGGGACCTCTAGTTTTTGAAACAAAGATGATGGTGATTCAGGCACAAGATGTGGTCCTCTATTTCCTCCACTATTAGGCCTTCTTTGATCTATGTTGGAGTGAGTTTGTTGCAAAGGTCAATTTTCCATTATTTGAGACATGTCAAAATCATGAGGTATCTTGGCTCCACTTTGTGCCATCATTTGTAAGCAATATTGTCTATCCCTCCTCATTATTTCCTCAACCAATTGATTGAAATGGGGATTCATAATGGATTCTTCAACGTCTGTTGAATGTATAGAAAAGTTGTCCATATTGTCATTGTGTGTATCATTGTTGTTTGTAGTGTCCCTATTCTCAACATTTGGAATGTTTCTATAGGGATCCATGTCAGGTAATGTGTTATGATCAGTATTGAAAAAGACATCATTTTCATATTCATAGACACTCATGTTTGTAGACTCTTGAGCCTCTTTAGTTTCTCTCCTAGATTTTTGAAGATGAGTTTCAACCATGAACTAGGTATTGACCAAGATGTGTGAGCCTAGATGAAAATGGAAAAATTATGGAAGACCAAGAGTTGGATGGAATGCAAATGAATTTGAGGTGTACTTGCAATGTCCAAAGTGTAAGACCAAGTATGTATGTAGTAGAGTAGGTGTGACTTCCAAAGAGAGGATAGTTTCTCTTGATGATGTAAGTTGACCTTGACTCTAAGTAAGACCAAATGAGACCCAAAGGTAAGAAACCTTGATGAAGGACCACTTAGCAAAGTGTTGTTGTATGTAGTGTGTTGACAAAGTATGATGAGGACAAGCAAGTGACCTTTTGACTCAAGTTTAGACAAGTGTGAATGTAAAGCAAGATGTGAAGCAATGATGGACTGTGTGAGACCCAAAGACAGGTTGAATGCTGAATGAAACCTAGAGAAACAACCTAGGAAGCTCAAGAATTCCAAAACTAATTGTGTTTGTTTGCTGGATTGTAAAATTTTTGCAATTCTAAACACAGACACGCCTGTATACTTCATAGATGCGGTTCCCGACATAGACGCGGCTCTGTTCAACACAGATGCACTTCTGAGAATTTTGCGAAGTGAACTGTTGATTCTGGGACACAGATGCAATTCTGCCCTTCACAGATGCACTTAGACAACACAGACACGATTATGATAGACACAGACGTATTTCTGTAAAATTTGTGCAATTTTTTCCAATTTGTGAAGTCATTTTGTTGTGACCAAATCTGACTATTTGACTATTTTTCGTGACAAGAGGACACAATGTTGATGAAGACCCAATGTTTGTAAGTGTCTAGACTCAAAAATGACTCAAAGGAAAAGTGTGTTGTTTGATGTAAAATTGTTTTGCATACACTTGAAGACACAAAAGATATAATGTTTTGCTATTTGGTCTTGAATGTTTGAATGTTTAAAATAAGTCAAGCACAATTCTTATGGCTGGCCAAGACAATAGTTGTTGATCCCACATGGGGTTTTACCCCCGAGGCTATGCTATTCAGAGCGGATACTTAGATGCTTGACCTCACTAGCTCCACCCTTGTCACTCACTTCTCAGGTCAGCCAAGCATCAGTCCCCATGAAAACTCCCCATGGCGAACTTTGTATCTCTACTAAGAACCGTATGTGTGTGGGCCACTACCAGAGGTCCGACCTCCTGCCCTAACAACTAGAAGGATTTGGGCTTCTAAAACAAAAAGGTGCTAGTAAGGGCATCCACTCATGTGGCCATACATGCGGCACTTTCAGCTTTATAAATATAGAAGGCTCCCAGCTGGTAGGGGTTACACCCTACAAATGATGAAATAAATTTGATCAAACGGGTTTATGGGGAGACATAGTGTCGGTATGAACTAATCAACACACATTATCCATAGTTTTCACCATGAATACATTTGTTTATAGTGGTTCAGAAGAGGTGGGTTTTCCTCGCTACCACTTGGGTCATTCTCTTCTCACTAGTAGTCCTAATGACCACATGGGAAGACAGGCCCTCTAAAGATTAAACAAAAAGAGCCTATTGCTCAAGACACAAAAGACAATGATTCAATTTTAGTGCACCAATTGAAGTGTTTTCTAATCTATGAAAACAAGGCACACAATAAAAATCAAAACCTTTGCCAAATACCTGCAACAAAAGGTTGTTAGTAGTTTGGATTGTTTCAAATAATCACCCCTTCCTACAAGCACACAAGTTAGGTAAATTTTAAACCCAAAAAACTTTGTGAAAACTAGGGGCCTTCAACCAAACAATTTTGCTTTCAAGACAAGCTGCACCAATTTTGTTAGCTAGATCCAAAAATGTTAGCTCAAAAATAAATCAGATCTGAAACCCTAAATGCGAAATTGGAATTGAATGAATAAATTTCAAAATTTTAAACTGCTAAACGTAGACATGGTTACCCTCGACACAAACATAGCTCTGTGACGCAAACGTGGTTCTATGAGACACAGACGCGGCTATAAATCATAGGTGTGGCTATACGACATAGACGCGGTTTAAACAAGCACAGACGCGACTTCAGGACATAAACGCAAGTTTTGAAACCTGCAAAAAAAAATATTGCTGATAACAAAAATGCACTTCAAAATGTCACAGACACGATTAAAAAACCCAGACGTGATCTGAAAGTTCGCAAATGCGATAGAAAACTAAAAATGCGATCCAAAAGTGCGCAGATGCGAAAATGTTGAAATGTTGTCGAAAATGTCAGATCTACAACTTCAAACACAAAGTCTGCAACAAAAATGTTAAATGCAAAAGGGACAAGAGTCCCACTAGGCGTGCCAAAATGTATATGGTGAAAATGGATAACAATAATAACAAAATTGAAAGGCTAAGTGAATTCAACCACCAAACCCTAGCCTAACAACAACAAAGATCCACCATAACATATGAAGATTACCTAAGACAATGCAAATCAAATGAAATCACAAAGATTATACCATTACATGTCCAATAAGGTTTTGATCTCCATTCTTCCTATCTCCATTGATCTTGCTTGGATATATTTGCTCTTAGATTTTATGTGCACAAGAGCTCAACAAAGAACGAAATGTGGTTGCAAGTAGGATCGTAGTATAGTCAAGTCCTTAAGATCATTGATTAGGGTTTGATAATGAAGAAAGCATCTCCGTAAATAGAAGACATAATATGAAATGGAGGGATAAGATTGAGAGGTGTAAAAAGGAGGTCGGCTAGGATTAGAGGGTAGGTAGAGGAAATAACAAAATAATGAAAGAGATAGGTAGTGTAGGAATTAAGAGATGAATGACATGTGTCATGTGTAGAAAAAGGTTAATGAATTAATTAAATAAATAAATATTTATTTAATTAATAGAAGAAATGAGATCAATTAAATAAATAAGACATTTATTTAATTAGGAAAAGGATAATTTAAATAAATAAATGTATTTATTTAAATGAGAAATAAGGCTAGAAGAGGATAAATGAATTAATTAAATAAATAAAATATTCATTTAATTAGACAGGACAATTTTAGGTGTCTATAGTTACCATATTAAAAATTTATTTATTGTAGAATAGTTATATTTGAATTTTTATTTTTTTTTATAATAAAATAAAATTCGTCTTAAAACATAAATTAAATTCTTAGAGAGAGAGAAAGAGAGAGAAAATAACTTTTGATTACTCGTTTCATGCTAATAATTTAAGGATAGTGTGTATCCTTGGGAAATTATGGTGAGGGTGGAATGTCATGTCATTAGGGAGAGAGATAGAGAGATATAGAGATAGAGGTATATAAATATACAGATAAAAAGAGATAGAGAGGAAGATGGAGTAATATAAAAAGACAAAAAGGGATAGTGATGCAGCCATGGTCTGGTCGGTCCTAAAAAAGAACTGACCAGAGCATTTAGCCAGAGTAACACAACAAAAATAGCAACATGTAAAAATATTACAAAATCAGACATTCGCTTTGACATACATTGAGCATAGAACATCTGGTACTCAACCGGTTTCATGCACGATAACATGCCAGATTACAATAAATTTGGAAGTCTCAGAGTTATTCATATCTCCAATCTTGAATTTAGAACCTCATCTAATTGATGTCCTCTAATGATTACAAAAAATTATATATATTCTTCGAAACACATTTGGGTCGACCACAAAAGATTACATTTACCAAAGAAGGAAAATGATACGTGTAAGATAGGTTGGCCCCAAAACATGAAGAGCCCATCCGCCAAGAACAATCCAAAAGCGTAGACTGCAAAGGAAGGTCAGCCAAGGGCCTAGGAATATCTAGTGCCATGCCAAACTGATCTTTAATCCAAGAAATCACTCTGGAAAGAAGAAATCTCCAACTTACACGATAAGCTCAAAATTGCTCCAGAACCCAGAAACAGTTACTCTAGAAAGAACAACTCACCGAAAAAGAACCCATATGAACTAGAAATATGGAATAATGCACAACAACATGCCTAGAACCCAAAAATATAATCCACAATGAAAGATAAACAACTATCAAAATACACTGAATGAAACACAAAAAACTACTACATGAACTGTGTTACCAGATTTTTACCTACAGGCTCAATCAGGTAGAGCAATTATGTTTTTTAGGCAAATGGTACATGTTATAACATTTTATCCTACATTCAGTCATACAAATGAGATAATTTTATAGGATTACACGGATACAAATCATTGCAATCATGCATGTAAATGAAACATAAAATATTTCATAATCTTTTGAAAAAATGTAGTTTTTATTGAATGGAAGAAAATATATGTGTCTCACACAAGAAGCCATGAGACTAACTTTGCTCATATGATGCAAATTAAAAGCTAAAATATGCATAAATGAGTGAATGTAAAAGAAGGGAAGCATGCATATGATGAATCCAGTCATTGCCTGAATGAGTGGTATTTTTGGTGTCTTTTGTTTCTCTTGGTTGCTTGGCTTTGTTTCTTGACCCGACTCTTGCTTCTAGGTGTCCTCTAGCTTCCTACATAGATGAGAATAACGAGTTAGAAAATTTGTTCTAGGCAATGACTGATTATATCCTACACATCTACATTCACACATGCATACATATGCTAACTCCTAGGTGCATCATTATCAAAGCCAAAGCAATACTATCATACACACCTAAAATAAGCACTTTATTTCTAAATGATTGCTTCATGTGCAGAAACAGGCCTAATCAATTTCAGTTTCAGCATTTGGGGTAAAATGAGGCTCCCACAAGGGTTGAGCCAAGCAAGCAAATGAAAGGTACAATTACTACATTTTCCTCTAAGACTATTTAAGTCCAGAGTCCTGCCAAAGGAATAATCCGATTTGAAAGGAAAAAATATTGGTGTTGATCTTTGTTTTTGTCATCAAAGGATTCATTTGGCAGAAACTCTAGACATAAATGGTATCAGAGTATTCATTCCATTGAAGGAGTAACTAGTGAGGCATATAATAGTTATCCAAAGACAACAAGGAGAAAAAGCAGATTCAAAGTAAAATGGAGGGATAGCAGCAGTCCTAGATACCTTGTTAGAACTGTCAGTAAAAATGAAAAGGGACATATCATTTCAAAGAAGCATTTGGACAGATCCAAAACTTCCAAAGTTCCATGAGTAACTGCAAAAGATAATGGTAAGTCATATTAACAAGGGGTATTCACATCATAACCCTCAATGACATCCTACATCAAACATGCTGCAAAATGAAAATTTAAAGTTCAGTAACTCTAAGTGATGGTGAAGTTGTTTTTAGAGGTATTATTATTCACTCACTATTAATATAAAATCAAAGGGAGTACAATGACTCTACTAAGTGATCAAGAACACCATTGACTATTGGAGTCACACAAAGCAAAGTCTCGGCCATTCAACAAGATATAATGATATCACAATCAGGGATATGATCACAAACAACTGACACAAACAATAGTTGCAGCCTTTTGTTTCCAGTATGCCATTGAACATGTTAATACAAGATATAGCCAGGAGTTATAAGAAGATTCAAAATAGTGATCTTTTTCTTAAATGGTTTTGCAATCATTAATTACAAGTTTAAGAATGACAAAAGTAAGGCCAAATCTTCTCTTTTATAGTAGTCACCTGCTGTGAAGAGTATAATTACATTTTCATCAATATGTAGAGATAGGAAGTGCATTTTTCAGCTAAAATAATGAATCCAGAACCATTTTTAGTTTCAAATAATATGTACAGTCATGAATACAAAATTCCATTACAGTATATGTATTTTGCATTCAAAAGTGAAAGATAGAGATCCAAAACTTCTAGAAGTGCATGAAGATAAAAAAAAATGCTACAGCCAACAATCAAGTCATAGTGAGAAGCCTCAAAATACACCTAGAGAAAACCATATAAGAGATAAAGGCCTTTAGTAAAGAGATGTAATGCCCTATTTACAATAGTGTAAAAAGGTTTGAAGGTTAAGAGCAATAGTGCATAGTGACAAAGTTTAATGTTTGGGGCAACATTATCTACATCAACACATAGTAAAATGTATCAAAGATGAAGTTCATGAGGAGAAGAAAATTTCAAGTTAATATCTTTTGTCCTTAATCAAAATAACCCTCATGCAAGTTCAAGTCAACTTATCAGCCTTGAAAGATGAAAGTGCAGACCCAGAGCAAAGACAGAGATACCCACAAACAAGAAACCCCAAATTTTTAGAATGACAATATGGCAAATTTTTCACTATCCAACGACATCCATGAGAGGGTTTCTAACAAAGATCAAACACAATGAAAGCATCAAATACAAATTTGCTAAAAGATATAGTCAAACTCGATAGTATAATAAAGAGAGCTATTCATTTTTTCCAACCTCTATCGTATATGATAGTAAAGATAAAAGAGTAGTCACAATTCCAAGAGGTCATGAAGAATAGATACACTACAACAGTCATGTTCAGACTAAGAACTATTCACCAGAGTGATGACTCACCTAGAGTGCATAGTAGCAATCAGAGTCACTGCAGATGTCATGGCCACCATGGAGGTTGTCAAAACCTTTCGGCCTCAAGCTTCTTTAGGAAGTTTCGATGGAAATGAGATTTTTCATCTCTTTCATCGAATTTTGTTTTCAGGTTAATTTTTGCCCTAAGGGAAAATGTCTTATGCTTTCTTCAAACTCTTTGCCTAAATACAAGGATCTTTAAGATTGTTTAAATGATTTTGAATCACTTATTTTCTTTTTGATTCTTGTAATTATTGTTGAATGTAATTGGATAAATATTCATTAAAGTAGTTAATGAAGGCTCTCTATTCGAATATTTCCATATTTGCATTTATTTTATGAGTCGAGTGGGGGGGGGGGTTTGAGATTATTTAAAGAGTTTGAGAGAATGTAGGGTAGTTAAGTTGGTTTGAGAATATATGGAGGGTATATAGGGACTCTTTATGAGTTAGTTTGGTCTTATTATTGCATATTTGAGAAATTTATGGTTTGATTAAGTCATGTTGGACTTTTTCACCCATTTGGAGCACATATAGAAAGAATATAGGTCCTAGATTTGAGGCATTTTGAATGCCTCCGAGCCTAGTTTGTTGGGAGTTCCTATTGTTATGGATCTTTTGAAGGAAGATTGGAGGATATATTGATGTTTGTAACTCATTCTTGAGTTAGTTCTTGATTATGTAGTTTGGAGCATTAGTGACTTCTAATAGTATTGTGTCCTCTCTTATTGCCACATTTTTGTAACTCATATATTTTGATATTGATAAAGCTACCTTGTAGACTTGTGACAGTTTGATCTCTTCTTTTTTTTGCAGAGTTGTATATTTTTTGATTGATCGAGTTATTAGTGAAGAGTTTTTCCCTTATGGTTTTGTCTCACTATATTTCATATCTTTTCTATACAAGTGTCATGTGCAGGTTTCAAGTTGTGTCTAAGTTACTAAGTAATCTCATTCAAAAATTCTTGCGAAATATTTATGCATGTGCATGTCTTGAATAAGCTATATTATCTTATTGCTGTCAGCATAGTTTTCAGAGTGCTTCAGCTTTCTGATTATCATAAAATTAGCAGTTTTGGTGAATCACTTAGTATTTCCTTTTAGTTTGTAGAAGTAGGATTTTGCATTTTTAGTTATGTTATTTCCCTTCTCCTAAAAAAATAGTAGTTTAAAAGTGATAACCAGCTAGGAGGTGGCCTTATCCCGAGGTTCAGTTCAATCATAGGTGACCCATGGCCTTGAATTGATCCCATGTTTCTCCGGAAACCTTAGTTTGTGAAACTTTGTAGAGGGTGAATTTCTAGGAGATAACAAACTTAAGAAGAACAAAACTGAGGACATTTTTTTGGTTGATGCAATATTTCTCATAGACCGTGGATGCTCCTACATCAGACACCCCAGGTAGAAAGCGATGTTCCATGAGTGGAAACTCATGAATATCAAAAAGGATTCAAAATAAGAACTCTCTGCTTATTTCTGATCCAAACATCTTCTTTGTCTGCGAACTGCTTCCTTTCCTCTTTTGGAACCCCAACCATTTTCTCCAATTTCTGGTTCTCTTTGTTCTTCTTTTCTTGCTTGTTATCTGCACATTGTCTCTTCTTACTAATTTTCTCTTTACTCTGTAACTCAGATTTATTTTTGCTACAAGACTGCATCTTGTCTACCACTATAACCTTATAGCCATCTGGTTCCATCCTACTATTAGACTTATCTACTAGATCCTTCTGCAAATCCATGCCACCAATCAGGGTAGCCTCTATAACTGGCTTCTCATTACTGCAATTCTTCCCAAGACTCAAATTTCTCACTTATTTCTCCTTCTGCCTCAAGGAATTTGAAGTGAACTTCCACTCATCCTTCTCAATAGTGATCAGGTTTCTTCTACAATCATAAATATATCTTCTACCAAACTACCAAGGTCTACCCAACAAAACATGACAAGCACTCATAGATACAACATCACGTAAGACCTCATCTCTAAAAGATCCATTATTAAAATGCACTAAACTCTGCTCCTTTACTTCTATCTTTTGATCATCTTGTAACCAACTCACCTTTTAAGGACAAGGATTCTTAAGCCTTTGCAATCCAAGCTATTCAAACATCTCCTCAGATACCAAATTATTAGTACATCCATTGTCAATAATAACCTTACAACACTTACCACCTGATTTGCATACAATCTGGAAAAAACTCCTGCTCTGAGTAGATCTGTTTTATTCACTGCTCTACTCCATCAAGTTCCTCCTGAACATAAGAGATTCTCCCTACTCTGGTACACTTTTAGATCTAGTGATTCTAGCTTCCTAATCCTCATTTGTCACACAAATTCTTGCCACCCCTTGCTTGCACTCATAAGATCTATGTCCGGTCTCTCCACACTTGAAACATTTGCCCAAAAAAATTCTGCTGCTACTGCCACTACCTTTCCTCTCTGTCTTTTGTTCTAGTTCTTTATTCCACTTAGGTTTTTGTTCTTCATCCACTTTTGCTTCTTTGAATTGACACTCATCTTCTCCTTATATCTCTCTTTTTCTCTAGGGTTATTTTGTTGTCTTCTTTTCACTTTCTCCTCATCTTTCAAAGCATGTTGGGAAGTCTCCTCAACTATAGAAATCTTTAGCATACTCATCTCATCATGAATGTTAAATGCAAGTCCATTTATATATCAAACCACCTTCTCCCTATCCATCTCTCTATGTATCAATCAAATCATCACCTTGTAGAATTCATCAGTATACTATTTCATACTCATGTTTCTCTACTTCAGGTTGTGCAACTTCTTGAACAATTCTAACTCATAGTCTCTCGGAATGAACTTAGCCTTCAATCTTGCAACCATCTATCTCCACTTGGTGATCTTCATTTCACCATTCTCAACTCTATCTCTCTACAACTCTTTACACCATAAGGCAACATGCCCTTTCAATTTAGTTTGTTCCAGCCTAACCCTCTTCGGGTCCTTAATATCCTCAAATTCAGAGTAGTCCTCCAACTCTTCAATCCAATCAATCAAATCCTCCAAATTTTACTTCTCGAAATAGTTCAAAATCTCCACTTTATGTATTTTACATGCTTGTTCCATTTCTCTCAAAAATATTTCCTCTCTTCCAACTTCCGGTCCTTCAGCCTCTTCTGCTTCAAGATCTTCTCTAGCTTCATATTCATCCTCAGACTCTAGATTCCTTTGTAAACCAACCAATGCATTTAAGATCTTGTTCCTCACCTCATTCTTGAAATCCTCCATCATCTTCTCTACCCTCTAAAGGTTCATCCTTCTAGGTGGCATCTCCTCCTTTTCTCTAGTGCAACTTCCTCAACTTGGAAATCTCATTGTACGTTTCAATTGCCTCACACTCGCAACCTACCTCCACTTGACGATCTATTCACCCAAAGGAATGCCTCAAGGTTTGCAACCAAATTTGATACCACTTGATGTAGCCGTGGTCCGGTGGGTTCTCAAAGATAAGTTACTAGATCATGCAACAAGAGAAACACAACATCAACAAAAAAAACACATATAAATATGATCAAATCAGATATCCGCTTCGCCATACATTTAGCATAGAACATTTGGTACACTCACTAGTTACATGCAGGTTAACATGCTAGATTAAAATCCATCTGGAACTCTCAGAGTTATCTAGATCTCTTATCTTGAATCTAGAACCTCATCTAATTCATGTCCTTTAATAACTATAGAAAACAATATATATATCCTCTGGAACACACCTAGGTTGGCCATAAAAGATTATATTAACCAAAGAAGGAAACGGAAATGTGTAAGATAGGTCAGCCCCAAAATGTGAAGATCCCATCCGGCAAGAACAGTCCAAATGTGTGGACCATAAAGGAAGGTTGTCAAAGGGCCTAAGAATATTGAGTGTGGCACCAAACTGATTTGCAATCCAAGAACTCACTACGGAAAAGAAGAAATCTATAACTTAGATGATAAGCTCAAAACTGTTCCACAACCCAGAATCAGTTACTCCGGAAGCAACAACTCACCATAAAAGAAACCAAATGAACTACAAGTCTGGAATAATGCATAATAACACACCTAGAACCTGAAAATCTGGTCGATAATGAAAGATAAATAGCTACCAGAATATAATAAATGAAACACAGAAATTGCTACATGCAAGAACAAAACTAAGGAAATATTTTTGGTTGATGCAAGATTTATCATAGACCGGGGATGCTCATGTATCAGATAGGGAGAGAGATAGAGAGGAGTAAGAGGAAGATAGAGAGAAATAGAGAGATAGAGATATCATACAAGATGGATGTGGTGAATAAGAGGGAGAGAAAGAGAGATGGAGATAATGATATATTAATAGAAATGGGAGAGATACATATTTGAGATACATATGGAGAGGAAAGAGTGAGAGAAAGAAGTTGATAGACACAAGTAATAGAGGAAGGTTTAGAGAGAGGCAGAGAGATAGAGATAGAGATAGGGAGGGAGAAATAGAGAGTGTGTATATGAGTTAGAGAGATGAAATAATATTAATGAAAGCTAGCATATCTTACTATATGTTTTATTTGACTTGGACTTGCAAAAAGCCGTGAATGACATTTTTTTGATGCACTCAAATTTATGGTTCAAGTACTACACATATTATTCGACTCGCACTTGATTTAAAATAAAAATTTTATCTTTAGTACATAGAATTTTTTTATCTCTCCCTCTCCCTTCCTCTTCACCCCTCAGATTATATCAGTAATTATTACCAACCACTTTGGTAAAAAAAATTGTAACATATTGTCATGTCTTGGTATTTAAAGATATCTAATATTATACTAAATCATAGGATGTAAGAACATAAAACTTAAACAAGGAGAATTGATTTAGCATGCAAGTGGCTTATATACAAATGGTGTATATTTTGATTCTTTCCCTTTAGGCTATTATATTTTCTAAATCTCTCTATCTCTCCCTCCCTCAGTCCCTCCTATCCCTTATCTATGTCTAATAATCTCCCATTCACTTCACGTATATCTCGATCCCTCCCTCTGTCTATCTCCCCCTCTATATCTCTATATCTACTTCTCTCTATTTATTTAAATCTCATAATTTTTCTCTCCCTCTCCCCTTTTCTCTATATCTCCTTATATCTCTATATCTCTATCACTCTCTATCATTGATTTGGGCTTTATGTGTTAGTTATTTTCTTCTTGTACAATTGCTTTGATTGTTGATATTTCTCTTGGGGTGATTCTATATTGTTGCTTTTGTTAAAATACATTCTCATTGATATTCCTACTAAAACAAAATCTCTTTATCTTCTGTAACTCACTGCAGTTAAATATTTTATTATTAGTGAGAATTTTAGGTAAAATAGATTTATTTGTTCTTCCAAGATGATAACTAAAATCTTTTTCTAAAAAAATATTAGAAAAATTACAATGATTTTAAGAATACGTCTCTAGGGTAATAGGTGCACCATCTTTTATTTAGAATTCAATTGCACCATATTTTATTCACAATTCAATCAATTATATATGTCGAATTAATGGGAATAAAATAGTGAATGAAGGGAACATTAGGAGATGATCCAGTTTTATTTTTTCTCTTTAATAATAAAATAGAAAAGAAGAGGAACGAGTATGGATTTTAGTGGTTGTCATTTTGTAGAGACTCTAAAGAAATGTCTTGAACATTAGGATACAGATTGAGATGAGCCTTGTTCAGGTCTGATAAAGCAGCTTCTAATGGGCATTGTGGCACGTGGCTGAGTTGGACATGCACCTAATTCTTTGCAATTTTAGAGGACTTTTGTGCACATGGAACCTCACATTTGGCCGAGACATGCAACATAAATGTTATCAATGACACAAGAAGAAGAGTTATTAGATTCATATGCATCAAATTCTCCATAGTTTTTAAGTCAAATTGGCACAAAAAAGTATTTATGTTTCAATTGAATAACAAGTTCATAGGTGAAGATCGATATGAAATCCTAGGAAATTATTAATTAATTAAATAATCAAATAGTCACAACACCACAAGATGGCCACAACTCAATATACCAACACCATAACTCACGCCAAGATACTCAATTAACAAGGATGACAACTTAAGCCTATATTGTATAGAGGGATCTCATGCGATCCGCAACAACTTGTGATTGGGATAAAGAAACATGAAGACTTGTGAGACTAGGTGAAGTCAATGTCTAGTGCCTACAATCCTGCAACTACCAATAACCACAATACTAGATATACAATAATATATTATAAATTATGAAACAAGTGATAAAGAATCCCAATGTCATATCATGCTCATAATGAGTGGTATGACATTGTCCCTATCACACATACAGTAGTAAGAAAGTCACAAACACCATAGCATCATCTCATCCAATATAATCATAAAGTGGGGTTAGCATAATGAAGATTTCATCATAATCTCATAAACAATGTAACCCATCCAAGAATGGTAAGTGCATTTAGTCTTGGTACTCCAATACCTTAGATTATTCCATATTTATTCCATATTAATTTCTTGCAACAACACCTACCCCCAAAACTCCAAGATTACCTTTAGAGGCATCGTCAAAATTGTTTTTCAACCAACCTTTACTAGGTCTTTCCCACATTGCCTTCTTTCTTTGCAGCAAAGTAGGATCAACCCTAGAAGTCCCCTTAACAGGCCTGAACTTCAGCAATGGCCATAATGGCACTTATTTCTTTGGTTTAATATTTAATAAAAAGTACAAGAATTTTTTTATATGAAATTTTGATAACTTTCAAAATTTTAACATAATAAAAATTTGGTCTTATAATTAAAGAGAAGAATATTATTATTTTAAAATAAATATCTGGATATTTATCATAATTAATATAAGCTATAATTATACAAGAAATATCTAATATATTAATATATATATATATATATATATATTTTAAATTGACAATTAAATTTATGCAAAAATAAATAAATATTAGTTATAGATATAATATTTAATTCACTTTAATATTATATATTATTTAATAAATATATTAAACTTCATGGAGCTCTTTATAAGGCCATGGTGGGCTTCAAGGAAGGATAGTGGATGTTTATGTTCTCGTGTATTTGTAATTCCCATTAGAATTGAGTGTTTTGGTTGTTGTTTCAAAGGTGAAAGATCCTCCCCATTCTAGCATTCATAGTTTTAGTGGGAGTCATTCCTCACCCTAGTCTACCATTGGAAATATCATTTTGATATTTCACTTTGTGCTGCAGACTTATGACGTCTTCTTACAAAGACAAATTTTTGTATATAGATATAATCTAGGTATACAAGTCTTTAATTGTTAGCAATCTGTTTCTATTGTTTTCATATGACTTGATCTACAATCTCATAGATCATAAGATATCATAGAGAAAAGAGCCATCAACATAGCAAGGTAATACTCATCCTATAACGATGCAAATGATTAAAAAGCACATCAAAATATTACTTCGGACATCCAAGAGTACTCAGAAAACATAACACGATCTTTGGACAGTAACCCAAGACAAACAAAGAACCGATAAATCCAAACAGAATAATCAAAGATTTGGTAAAATAACTCAGAAGATTAAAATAACTAGATTTACGCATTTGTTTAGTAGGTTAGTGCATATACCTAATTGAAAAACACATCTATTGAGTCCTGCAATGCATATATCCTAATCTGTGGCAAATTCATCAAATCATCTGGCGCATTCCTAATTTTTTAGCACATTTAAATCACTCTGCAGCACATATGAGAAACAAAACAACGCATTTGACAGGTAAAACAATGCATATACTTAATGAAATAGCACATATGTGTTTTTAGCACATTTGCTCAGAAAACTCAAACAGAAACATGAAACTTAGGAAAATAAATTAAAATGATTCAAGTATCAAAAATTTACAAATAAAGGCTCAATAGAGATGCCCACATCATAGGAAACAAATGATATAAATAAAATGTTGAACCATAAACCTTAATAAAAGATTTCTCAGAAATGGTCGAGATGACATTGATCTAGAACACATAAAACTATATAGAATAAATAATTTCCCAACTCCTCCAACAACAACAAGGATGTAACAGAAACCAAATCTCAAATCCTATCCAAAACATAACTCACAAGAAGCCAAGAATGCACAGACAATGTTTGTAGAGTCTGCCATTCCTGATTGTGCACAACTACAGTACATAATATTTCCCCAATATATGATGAAAAATCAAATTTAAACTATACAAATCTATATGAAAAATTCTTCCCAAAACTCTCGAGAATACGTAGAAAAGACAATCTTTTTAAAACAGAAAATGCAAGAGCAAGAAATCTTCCGACCTAGTGAAAATTTGAAAATGAAAGGATGGATTTGCTGAAGAAGATCCAACAAGCCACAATCCAAATTCCTCCAAACAATCCAAATCCAAAATCATTGAAAAACACTTCTCGAGCCAACCCCCTGAATATCATAGTAAAGCAAATAAATAGAAATCCAGGCCAAAACCATAGAATATGTCGGCAAATAAAAATAACAGCAAAAATAATATTTTTTACCAGCCCACAACAAAACCCAAGGCAGAACTAAATAAGATATTATTGAATTAACTTACCCGATAATTCAGCCAATAGAATAAGAGGGTAAGTACAAATATATATTAATTATCCCAAAGTGTAAAAAGATAAATAATAATAATGCTCATGGGTACAATCTATACAAAGCCCAATAAATAAATATAATAAACCAAGGGTTATAAATAAACTAAAGCCATAAATAAATAATCAAAGGCTATATAACGATATTAATAATTCTTAAAGAAAATAAATAATAAATATCCAATGATATAAAATCATTTAATCAATTAATAACTAAATCAATCAATAACATAACACTCCAAGCATAACATCAAAAAGGCATCCAAGAGATCACTCAACACTGAACAACAAGTCATGCAAGACTGACAAGGGTAATCAATCTTAGACCTAGAGTGTAGAATGGGATTTTATGTCATATTCGATCAACTTGCCATTGGGATAAGACAGACTCAGACCTATGAAGCCAGGTTCATTCTATGTCTGGTACCTACAAATCATGCATCCACAAAGCCACGATACAACATATACCATATATAATACAAGCAAGTGATAGAGAATCACAACGACACATCCTTGTCGCAATGAGTGATGTGACATCATCCCTATCACGAAGACAATAGAAGACACTCACAAACAATCAAGCAATATCATAATCGATCTCACATCAAGAATTAGGGTTTGTACATCATAAAATATCCTCATACCATCATAAGAGAGTATTAACAACAACTACAAAGAGATACATATAAGTCATCAAATGAGCACATATCATCATACTAACACATATAACAATCCATAACCTCGTCATCTTGTTGGCTGGATGATGATTTTTGTATTGGATGACTTTATGTGTTGTCATTGATGGCACATATACACACATATGTTCACATTGTCATAGTCATCTTAGTTAAGACAAATAGGTACTACTCCTAAGTCTTAGTATTGCAAACTAGTATCATTTGTATAGAGAGGTCCAACCGGTATATGTAGACAACTGGTATATTCATGAATGACAATTGGTTTTTATCATTTTCACTGACACTAGTTTGGAGAGACTGCGAAGATCAACAAAGAGGCAAATGGAGGACAATCGGTCTATGAGTTGGAAGCAATTAACACTCATCTATTATCGGTGTTCAAACCAGTCTCAGTGAGTGTGTGATGAGTTATCATCGATCATGATGAGTTATCTCTAATCGACAGATTTGGCGGTAATTTGTGATGTGCTATGTAAGATTGTCCAAATACATTGAACCTAGGAAATTGTGATGAGGTTCTTGAGCCAACATGAAATCTAATGTCTATAAAATGACATTGTGATGAACTATTTTTACGATGTGAGATACAAGTGATGAGTTGATGCAGTTTATTGAAGGAGTGCTATTGAAGGAGTGCTATTATTTATACAAGCAAGATGTGCTATTTCTAGGTCATACCACCTGTTGTTTTCTTATCACTACAATAGTTAAATTCCCTAACCGGGTAAGGTCTAACAAGCTTTGTTGTACAAATCTTCTAACTAGGTGATCCATTAGTTTGGGTTTGAAATCCTCTACTGAGGTTACTCCTAACAGGGTACTACCTTTAATCAAGTATAGCTCCTAATAGGGCTTTGGGATCTTTAATAGGATTCCCTCCTAGCAGATCACTTTGTAGACCTTAATCGGTCAATTACCTATTTCTGTAGATATTTAACTTGTGAGTCCCATCTCACCGTGGCTTTTACTAGTGGGGTTTTCCATGTATAAACACTTGTGTTATGGTGGATGTTTTACTTGTTGTGGATGCTTTTATATCACTTTGGATTGCATTCATAGTTTTAAGTAAACTTGTTAATTGTTTTTACCAGTGTGTGTTTAAAGTGGTATTGTTTTCACTATCACTAATTCACCCCCCCTCTCAGTGCTTTCTAAGTCTATAAATCTGTATTAGAGCCTAAATTTCTTAAGGCTTAATCAATTGGAAGGAAACCCTAAATCCACTATGGGAGATATGAGTTTTATAGAGATGGCTACAGTGCTAGGTGCAACCAAGGGAGAGCTTGAAACCCTAAGGGGTAGATTTAAAGCTTCACAAGTTAAAAAGAGTGAGCTAACTAAGGAGCTATTGGATATCTCTGACAATAGTTCTTCAGATGAGTCCAACATTGATGCACTGGCTGAAGAAGTGGTAAAACTGAATGGTGAAAAGCTAAATCTGAGGAGAGAACTTGAAGCAAGGAGGGAAGCTAAAGACCTAATCAAAGAGAGAGATCATGAGATTGGTAAGACCAAGCAAGGAAATGCATCTTTGCATGAACATTGGCATGAGGAGAAAGAAGAGAAATAATCTTTACAGTTAGATCTTTAAATGGTAATGTCTGTGAGAGAGACTCTGACAATGCACAATGAATATCTTAACCAAGAGCTTAGTGAGGCTAATGAGAAGCTTGAAAAATTTAATAAGATTTCTTCTATGTTGGATGAGTAGATCCAATCATAGGGGATGAAAGGTGACACATCTGGACTAGAATTCAACACATCTGAGAAAGGAGAATCATCCAGTACCAAGAGAAACATGCACAAAGATAAAACTGCTCCTAAGGCTAAGAAGCCTATCGTTAAGAAAGTTTTCAAACCTGTTTTCTTTATCTGTCATAAACCTAGACATACTGCTAATGTGTGTAGACACAGACCTAATGTGAACACAGGCTATAATGTTAATGCTAGATATGTGTCTAGAAGATTTGAAGGTCATTGTTACACATGCAACATGTATGGACATAGATCAGTTGAATGCAAATATGGAGCGAACATTCCAGAACCTCTAATTAATCCAAGACCTATCGATGACTGGAGAAGGACCTATGACAACCAGAGAAACATTAACTAGTAGAAAGCCTTTGTCAACTGGTTTAGTCCATATGAGATGGAAAAGGTAAGAAATGTGATTTACACAATTTGCAATAATTATGGACATGTGGCTATGAACTGCAGAAGGAGAACTTAAGGAGGCAATGCAGGACCTTGGAGAGCATATGGGATGGCCTTCTATCATTGTCACAAACTAGGACACATGGCTAATTTTTGTATAACCAAGAAGAACAAATTGGTTAACCACTATGAAGATTAGAAAGGTAAGCAAAAGGTTGGTGTTGAAGAAACCAGAGTGGAGATGAACAAAATCTGGAAGAAGAAAAGTGAGGATAAGTTTGTAGAAGAATCTAACCCTTCACCTAGTGTGGAGAATCCTGCACTAGAGAACTAAACTTTTCATCAAGCCTAAGGGGACCATAGCGGTAAACCTACGTCTGGAACCCTTGAAGAATGTATGGTAAGAAATTTTTGCACTTCAAGTTGTATTATGAGAATTCTTGATATTATTATCTATCGGTTTTCTAAGAATTACCAACCAGTTATATACCTATTGGTATAGGTGAGTTTGTTACCCTATTGTTTGTGCAATTAATACAATGGGTAAGTTTATAAAATAATTTTTTACTAAGTTACTTTTAACCTAATTGCATTCGAAGAAGAGTTTTTGAGCACATACAAATCGAAATAGAGAATTGTTAGTGGATTGTGAATGGATTTGTCCTGCAGATTAAAAGTTCAATCAGATTCAAACATAAGAAAAGGCAAAACGGGTGTACATTTGAGAGATCAATCGAAAACCCTGCCAGCACGAAGATAATAAGGTATTCCTTTGTTAATCTCTCTCAAATCAAGATTATCTAGAATGGCATCATCGTCTACACCACTAAAGAGACTTATTATTACTGTTGAATATATGGAGTCTATGGAATTAGATAAAATAGAATCATATAATGCATTGTCTCAAGTTACTGATGGTGTGATGACCAAAGGTGATTTATCCAACTATATGGACTATAAAATTGAGGATCTAAGATCACTGTCAATTTATTCACAACTCAAACCTTTGTGTGATAAGAGTGGGAAAATCAAACTTGAATACATTAGGGTTTATGAAAAGAGTTTTCATAATGCGGCATCTTTTATTGAAGATTATGAGGAAGAGCATGTTAGGATTATCCTTAGTCCTACGCATGGAGAGAATATGTATCTTGATAGGTCGCACACAATCACAACGAAAGAAATTCATGCAGCAATTGGTTTCTAGAAAACTGGTAAAGTAACAAAACTAAGGACAATTTCAAAAGAGACTATGATTGCATTGACTCTGACCACCACTAATGGTCGTGCTATTATGGTCAACAACATTGCATATTCAGCAGTCATATTTGCAACTATGGTCATTGTTTATCAAATATTCCACTCCAGCAGGATGAACAGTGTACCATCTACTATTGTGCATGCCACCTACATGATGATTGTAGAGAATGAAGATTATGACTTGTGCGAGGCGATGAGAAGCCAATTGATGCTGAGCTTAAAATCAATTAAGAATGACAATAGTAAAAAATTCAAATATAGTCAATTGTTGATTGGTCTATTCTTCTATTTTTAGAATTTCCTACAAGGAAATGGTGACGTTCAATGGTCTAAGGACATACCGGTTACAAATCAAATAAAAAATAGCATTAAGGTTGTGAATAACACATTTCCTATTGCCATGAACATATATTTCAATCAGTTTCAAAAGAAGATGAGCATGAGGTTAAGGCTACCTGATGAAGTGGTGAAACACTTTGAAAAGACATATGTTTCACTGTAACCACTGACTTTTGCCTTATGGAGGCCATTGAACCCAGGGAGGAAGAGATGGATGAAATGAGTTATGAAGTCAACTATGACTTATTAATTGGTTATGCCAACAACTTTTTGGCATCTCCTAAGGATAAGAAGAAGAAAAGACTAGGAACTTACTAGGAAAGGAATACACCTACTCAACCCGATAGTGCCCAATTTTATGATGTATGAAGTGATGAAATATGAATTTATATTTAATTAAATTAGTTAATTAAATTCTTAAAGGGAAATTACAATGCAGGATGCAAAAAAACTAAGATGGGTGCTAACCTAAGTGTGAAATTGTACCACACTAGCAAGGGTGTACAATTTAGGACACTACATTTATCCCCTACTTTAGCGGTCATATATTACTACGTGCATATGCAAGATAAAGTAAAGAAAAGTAAAAATTCATAAAAAAGGATATATCCACAAGTTGTCGGATGAAGCCCCCAGTGATATTTGCAGTACACAGTTAGGATCCACAGCCTACAAAAAACACATGTTAGATAAAATCACAAAAATCACCTAAATGCTTACTAAGGAAGGTGATCAAAATTTGAGGGTAGCTATATGCCCCCCCTATTTCAGTTCGCTAATTTTAATGAGTTGAAATAGGTTATCATGTTTACCACATTGAATTTTGAAAGAAAATTCATGACGAATGCTCACAAGAAGATTTGATACAAGATCAAAAATTAATAAAGAATCATTTAGTAAGAAAGAGAACTAAGCCTCAATTCCAACACAATAAAGAGTGTGACGTTTTGCGAGCTCTCTAACATCGGATGAAATATTTAAATGGAAACAAATGCAAAGAGAATGAAGAAGAAAAGGAACCATGGACAACTCTCTACTAAAACTAGGAGATCCATAAAGAGAAGGACATGGAAACTAGCCCATAGAGTCTGTCTAGGTGATCCATGTAAGGGAGGAGAGTGAGAACACCATTAGTTCCACTCGACCTAGTGCATGTGTGTTCAATTAGAACAAGGATACCTACCTTCAACATCAAGAAGATATCCATCACGCAACAATGTCATAATTCCAAGCAAGAGAGGGAATACTCTTCAAGCAAAAATTAGATAGTTGAATCTTGTTATGTAAGTGTAAAGGAGATCCTTGGAGGAGAAGAGATATTTCTCAAAATACATCTACCTTCAAGATGAGTTGTCTAAGAAAAATATACCAACTTCTATAATGAATGAATGCAAGGGTTTTCAATACAGTAGAGGATTGAGATGACATCAAAGAGAGATTATTTATAACAACACTCTTCTAAAAGAAGGTAAGAGATCCTCATCAGGGATATGCACGTGGACAAAATAGAAGGGTTTATTATAAAATATACTACTCAATGAAGAAAAGAAATTGATGAATGATCAAATACTTCCAACACCGAGGAGGAGGTCGCAATTAAGGATATGTACTTAAGATACCCATTAGGGATGCTTGTTCCAATATGAGAGAAGGAATTCAAATATGAATACACATATACAATTAATAAGAAATCCTTATAGAAGATACTACTTCACAAAGGGGGAATTTTAATCTTAAGGAGAGATGTTTGAAATCACTCTTCCCCACCATATATATAGGGAGAAGAGATGAGATAGAAATAGGGTATTATGTTTCTTCCAAAAGTATTATTGTACATGAAATTGTAACATAATGAATGAGAATGAGCCCCCAATAAGTGAGCTACCAATGTCACATAATGATTAGCAACATAATAGCCATTAATGTTATTTAAAGATATGATAGATTGAATGAGGTATTTGAATATAGTCAACTATTGATTAGTCTATTCTTCTATTTTCAGAATTTCCTACCAGGAATTGGTTACGTTCAATGGTCTAAGGACATACCGGTTACAACTCAAATAAAAAATAGCATTAACGTTGTGAAGAACACATTTCCTATTGCCATGAACATATATTTCAATGAGTTTAAAAAGAAGATGAGCATGAGGTTAAGGCTACCTGATGAAGTGGTGAAACACTTTGAAAAGACATCTGTTTCACTATAACCACTCACTTTTGCCTTATGGAGGCCGTTGAACCTAGGGAGGAAGAGATGGAAGAAATGAGTTATGCAGTCAACTATGACTTATTAATTGGTTATGCCAACAACTTTTTGGCATCTCCTAAGGATAAGAAGAAGAAAAGACTAGGAACTTACTAGGAAAGGAATGCACCTACTCAACCCAGTAGTGCCCAATTTTATGATGTATGAAGTGATGAAATATGACTTTATATTTAATTAAATTAGTTAATTAAATTCTTAAAGGTAAATTACAATGCAAGATGCAAACAAACTAAGACGGGTGCTAACCTAAGTGTGAAGTTGTACCACCCTAGCAAGGGTGTACAATTTATGACACTACATTTATCCCCCACTTTAGCGGTCATATGACACTACATACATATGCAAGATAAAGTAAAGAAAAGTAAAAATTCATGAAAAAGGATATATCCACAAGTTGTCGAATGAATCCCCTAGCGATATTTGCAGTGCACAGTTAGGATCTGCACCCTACAAAAAACACATGTTTGATAAAATAACAAAAATCACCTAAATGCTTACTAAGGAAGGTGATGAAAATTTGAGGGTAGCTATATGCCCCCCCCTTATTTCAGCTCGCTAATTTTAGTGATTTGAAACAGGGTATCATGTTTACCAAATCTAATTGTGAGGATTTGAGAGCTCTCTAACACAAGATAAAATATTTAAATGGAAAAAAATGAAAAGAGAATGAAGAAGAAAAGGAAGCATGGGCAACTCACCCCTAAAACTAGGTGATCCATAAAGAGAATGACATGGAAAACTAGCCCATAGAGTCTTTCTAGGTGATCCATGTAAGGGAGGAGAGTAAGAACACCATTAGTTCCACTCAACCTAGTGCATGTGTGTGCAAGTAGAACAAGGATACCTACCTTTGACGCCAAGAAGATATCCATCATGCAACAATGTCATAAGTCCAAGAAAGAGAGGGAATACTCTTCAAGAAAGGATAAGATAGTTGAAAAGATATATCTTGTTATATAAGTGTAAAGGAGATCCTTGGAGGAGAAGAGATCTTTATCCAAAAGACATCTACCTTCAAGATGAGTTGTCTAATACAAATATACCATCTTCTATAATGAATTAATGCAAGGGTTTTCAAAAGAGTAGAGGATTGAGATGACATAAAAGAGAGATTATTTATAACAACACTCTTCTAAAAGAAGGTAAGAGATAATCATCAGGGATATGCATGTGGACAAAATAGAAGGGTTTATTATAAAAGATACTACTGAATGAAGAAAACAAATTGATGAATGATCAAAGACTTCCAACACCGAGGAGGAGGTCCCAATTAAGGATATGTACTTAAGATACCCATTAGGGATTCTTTTTGCAATATGAGAGAAGGAATTCAAATATGATTACACATATACAGTCAATAAGATATCCTTATAGAAGACACTACTTCACAAAGGGGGATAAGTATAATTCATTAGAGTCTTATTCCTAGAAGAAGAGATTTTAGAATTAGTAAAAAATAAAGTCTCATAAGTGGGATTAGAAATCTCTTTAGGATATTCAAAAGAGATTTGTTCATCACCAAGATTTTCTTATGAGGGGTATGAGTGTTGAAAGATGTAAAAGATGATTATATTGAGGTGAGGTCATCATCACTACTAAATATAACATTCACATTGAGAGATGGAGTTTTATATTCTTTGGTGGGATTAGAAGGATTATATCCAAGTCCAAATCAGAAGGAGATGGTGATGCCTCATAGGTCTCAGTGCTATATGAATTAGAGTAAGGATTTGAAGAATCATTTGAATTAGAAGCGGCCCCAAAATGGTTACTTAGTTGTTTAGACAAAGTAGGTTGCTTTTTAGCTTCCTCCTTAGATTTATCCTTCTCATTCTTATATCCTTTACAAGGTACCCTATATTCTCCTATAAAATTAGGGGTAAAGTCTAGACATCCCCAATCATCATTTGTGAACACTTCTCCAGGAGAAAAGAGATCCTTGGGAGGAGATTCCAATTGAGTAGGAGAATCAAGAGTACTAGAAGGAACAACATAATTAAAGGAAATAGATGTATTTGAAGAACTAGAAGGACTGGAAGAAGAATGGGAAGTAGTTGAACAAGAAGATCCATATTTTAATGGTTCTTGGAATTTGGTATCAGCTAATAAGGTGTATGTAGTATTGTTATAAATGAATTTGACTTGCCTATGCAATGTTCAGGGGACAACTTGCATACTATGAATCCAAGTTCTTCCTAATAGAAGGTTATATGTCAAATTACAAATCATAACATGAATAGGTGTAGGTAACACAATAGTACCTACTATAATAGGCAAGGTTATGACACCTAGACATTGTTTAGCAACATTATCAAAGCTTCGAATGGTAAGAGAAGAAGGTTCAATGAGAGAACAATCCACATTAATCTTATCCAATAAATTGATACCACAAATATTAAGACCAGATCCATTGTCCAAAATGGTTCATCTTATAGGACTATCATGGATAATAATATAGCACTATCATGGATAATAACCATAATCATAATAGGGTCATATTGATTTTGGATTTCAGGAGAGGGTAACTCATCCTGTGTGAATACAACTTGAGCTTTAGGTTTGTTCATAAGATCAATCAAAGTGGACATGAAATTAGGTGTCACTGTAGGTGCGACATCTAAGTTTTTCAAAGCATCTTGAAACATCCCATGATAAGTAGGTAAAGATTGAACTAAATCCCAAATAGAAATCTTGGCAGGAGGAGCTTTAAGTTGTTCAATGAGATCATACTCCTTGCTAGGATTTGATATATGAGGTTCTTGTGGAAGAATAGGTTAAGAGGGAAAAGTGAAGTCAGCATAACTAGAGTAGGACTAGGTTTTCTATTGTTTCTTGTGTTGTAAGTATGAGCAACTATATTATAAGTATCTCTAGTAATTTTCATAGCATAGTCATAAGGGCTCTTAGTAGGATAACCTCCTTGCATAGTAATAGTAGGTTTCTTAGGAGTGCAAAAATAATCATTAGCATAACCACCTCGAAACACTAAGATACCTAGCTTACGTGGGGAATTTTGAGAAGGGAAAGCACCTTGAACTGTGAAGAGGGGTTATTAGGTGTTTCATTCACATGTATCAAATTGATTTAGGATGGCTTAGGAATATAAAAGGTGTCCTTAGAAGAAGAATGACCACTATTGTTGGAAGAATTATTGATATTCTCTCCTTGTAGTAAAATGTTATAATGGATAAGATCAATTTTAGGAGGGAGACTAGAAGTAGGCATTGGTGTTTAAGAAGAAAGAGTATTACTAGGAAAAGTCATATGATCCTCTATCATCAAAGGATCTACATGGGGAATAGACTCTCTAGGAGAAGAATCAACATTACTTTCTAAAGTCTCACCTTTGAGAGGGAGATCTTTGAAGAAGATGTTAACCATCTTATCTTGAAGTAGGGTATCATTATGAGTAGAACCAAGTTGAGAGGAGGGAGATGGTTCATTTTTAGAGAGAAAATGATTGAGATTCATGGAAGGTGAGATACTATCAAGGGAGTTATCAATCATGATTTTATCCCCTTTGGCTAGGATTCCCTCATGGGGTAGAGAATAATCAACACCTTCTTCTAATAGTTCATCCCAAATAGTGAGGTCATTGAAAGGAATATCTTGCACAAAGATGTCCTAATTTTTATTGCCAATTTTGGCAGAATGGATAACATTGTTCATTAATTCTTCATCCTTAGGACGGAGAGCATCAATACATGTGTTTACATCTTCTTCTTGCCTCAAAATGTGTTTAATAGGATCTTTAGGGGAGAGAGAATTAAGGAAATTGGTCATGGTTTAATCTTCTTTCTCTAAGGCATCTTTAGTGGTAAGACAAACTTTAGGAGAAGGGCAATCATTTCTCATTAATGCATCATCTCTACTGGGAATATTGTTGGAATCAAAAGAGGAAATGCCCTCACTAGAAAAAGTAGGGACAATACCATCTTCTTTCACAAAATGAACCTCATGAGGGGAGTATTATTTAGGAGGGAGATGAACATCTTTCTCCAAATATTCATTCTTAGGAAGGAGATCCTTGGAAGAAGTGTTCATAACCTCTTTGTTGTACTAACATGCCCACATTGGTAGACCAAATTTAGGAGCAGATAAGTCAATGTCTATCACTTAGAGAGGCATCATGTAAGGAAGGTAAAGTAACATCAAGAAAACTTTTTATGATATCATCCTCTTCCTCTAAGATAGCTAGATGAGAAGGGCACATTTTAGGAGAATTGTCAAGATCACTCTTCAAATCTTCATCCTTAGAGCATGGGAGAATTTTGAAGGGATTGGTAAGAACTCTTTTAGGCACTTAAATGTTGTCATAGATAAGAGGTGGTTCTCTAAGAGATGGAAAAATTGAAACAAGGGAAGCTAACCCATTATCACATTTAGGAAATGAATGCATGATCACAAAAAATTTCCTCTTTCAAATGAAAACATATCCAAAATAGAAAGAAATGTTCAATTTTAACCAATGCAAGAACTCTAAATGTTGATTTATAATAATGAAATTAATAAGTGAAATGTGTTCCTAAATCAGATATGGAATTATTGATCCAAATTAAGCTATCCACAAGTTCAATTTTGAATTAAAATATTAGGGTTTTAACAAAATTAACCTCTAAATTTTTAAATTTACAAGGAATTAAAACTTCTAAATGTAAATTTGAATTTAAAATAGAAAAAATTCTCAGATCTGAAAACATGAATCAGAATTAAAGAACGTTGGATTCACGTTCGGTTCACCAAAATGTGGTGGCGGGAAAGCGAGATATGGTGACTAGGACCTAATCCTACTTTCGTCAACACACTGGGAATACAAAAGAGCCTAGGGAGATATATCACTTTGGCTACTTATTGTGAGAAAGAGAGAGCCACTTTTACCTCTTAGCGTTTCTATTCCTCTTGTTGCAAATGATAGTAAAAACTAGGGTTTGAATGATCAACTAGATTAGGAGATAGAGAATGAAGCACAAATGAACTTGAATTTGAACAAAATTGCATATCTAAAACTAAGATACTAAAAGCATGAGAGGGGGAGGATTTTGGATGTGTACCTAATGCTACAAATTGAACAAAAACTGACCTTGACCAGGGTGCCATTCCATTGTCCTATTTTTGCAGACAGGAGGTTGCAACTAAGACATTGCAAATCTTAGATCCTGAAACTACAACCTGCTAAAGATCACTAAAAAGAAGAGGGACCATGGCGCCATGCCATTTTCCTAGGCAGGACTAGGGTGCTACGCCACTATCGCAATCAAATAAGGGCAAATTTGATGATTTTGGGTGGTCGTTGTGTCTTTTTCTCAGTTAAAAGTGCCTCTGGGTACCTGTTTCTGCACCTACAACAATCCCAAAGGAAGAGATATTGCCACTAGATCTCCTATTATTCTTCAATGTCTTCAAGGATCCTAATTGGTGAAGAATTCTTCACAAATTCTTGATGAATGTTGTTCAATGTTTTTCAATGTTGTTGAAGACTCCACATAGGCTTCTCTTTGACTACATAGAAGGCTCCTTGTGCTCCAAAAACCTACTCTTAGATTCTTAGAAAGATCCCTCCATCCCTTCAAATGAAGAAAGAGAGATCTTATGTATGAAACCCGAGATCTTATTTTTGACTTAATTCCACCTTTATTCTGACCTATGAATTGAATTTCCCACCAATCTTTTGGGGTTAAGTATTATAATATCATACAATTGTGATCCCAAAATTTTAGGAAAAAAGCCAAGGACTGTGGCGGGAACGCACATGGTCTAACCAATTTTTCACCAAATTTTTAGGGTCGTTAGATATGGGGATATTAGATTGAATCCAAAGGTACAACAGATTTTGAGCTATTTTGATATGTGAAATCAGACCTCAAAGGTCGAAATAGGACATAATTAGGGTTTATGATTAAATGATTTATTGGAGGAATAAAATAAAAAGGGGCACACTTAAGGTAAAGGGTCCAATTTTCTAATGTTTGAAGTGATGAAATATGACTTTAGATTTAATTTAATTAATTAATTAAATGCTTAAAGGGAAACTACAATGCAACATGCAAACACACTAAGGCGAGTGTTAACTGAAGTGGGAAATTGTACCACCCTAGCAAGGGTGTACAATTTATGACACTACAAAGACATTTTATATTTCTCCCCTATCTTTATTTCTATTTATCTCACACACTCTTATACTCATACTTCATGTTTCTCCTTCTCTATCTTTATCTCTATCTCTCCACCTCTCTCCATAATTTGTCTCTATCACCTGTTATATCTCGCTCTTTCTCTTTGCATATAATATCTTGGTGGCCATTTGGTGGAACTGATTATGTGTTGCATTGATATTTTGTCACTGATGCTAACACTAGCTATTTGGATGCTTTACCAGCACCCTTCTAGTCTTGCTAGGTTGAGTGGTTTCTATTTGATTTGAATCCAGCATGATCTGATAGGCTCTGATATAGTTTGGTGATAGAATTGGCTTATTCATGATACTCATGCCCATATTCGGTCATCCGGTTTTGGTTTGGTGATTGGATGCTATCCTGCTTGCTTAGAAGCTTAGTTTCTAGTTCTAGCGAGTGTTTCACTAGTAGAGCTTTTGATGAAGATCTTTAATGAATTGCATAAGTGGTGTTGGTTCAATTTCTGGTGGAGTTTGGGTATTCTGTTGGTGATCATGTTCGAGACTTGGCAGATGAAGATCATTGTTGTAATCTGTGGACGTATAATTGTTCCTGATTGATCTAGGTTATGGACTAGCTTTAATGTAACATGTGGATAGGACCTCTCGATGTATTTCTGGGATGTCTTATGTGTTGGATATTATTTGTTTGGTCTGAGGCCAACATGGTTGGTAATTATGTAATTATGTAAAAACCATAGTTGGCCTCCAGACCAGGTTAATTATGTAAAGAGAAAGATGGCTTCCAACTCTTAAAACTTGTGTGAATGAGCTGGCAAAGGATCTAGATGGCTTTCTCTTTGCAAACTATCGGTAGGCTTCTCACTATGGTTTTTCCCTTTACCAGGTTTTCCACGTACAAATCTTTGTGTCATGTGGATGGTATTTATTTTGTGATTATTGTTTATTCTTAGTTGGTTTAACTGCTATTCCAATATTAATGTTTTGGGTTCCAGTATTAAAGTTTAAATTGCTAATAGTTTTGGTAATATGTGACAACTAATTCACCCCCCCTCTTAGTTGTCTTCCATTTATTTGAACTGTCTAACATAGCTATCTCTCTCTATGCCTCTCTCTTTGTCTTGGTATATATACACATGCACATACACACACACACACACACACACACACACACACACACACACACACACACACACACACACACACACACACACACACACACACACACACACATATAACTTCCTCTCCATCTCCTTCTTTATATATCTCTATATTTATCTCTCTCCCTTTATTTCTATCTTCAAAAAATATCTATATGTTATGCAAATGCCTAAAATCATACCATGACATAAATTTTCATACAATTTTTTTTTTTATTCACAGGAGATAAAGCTCTTATACCATATGAAAGTTGGGAAACTAGTCGAGATGAAAATTACAATTACAAAAATGAGAAACACTGAAGGATAAAATGTAATATATCGAATAACTTAGGAACATGTACATATATAGAAGATCACTACCAACTAGAATAAAAAGTAGTAGTATCTAGGTTATACCTATAAGATATTGTATGCAACATTTATATACGTCCAAAATCATTATCTTAACAACTAAGAATCTAAAAAAATTATCAATATGATTATATCATGTAAAATATTCTATAGTCACAAAGTGCTCATAGAATTGTAATAAAAGTAATCAAATAATAATGCAAAAATGGTGAACATATTACCACTAATTATGAGTATGTATACTCACCACAAGAAATGAATATAATAATTAGAAAGAAGTCTATAAGCGTACCTATGCAACACAACACCCACTAGAATTTTGTACAAAAATAAATCCAAAGTTCCTGAATGTATCATCAATTAAATATAAAGTTATGAATGAGTACCATCCTCAATACAACGAATAACATGAGTGAGCACATTACATTGGATCTCACAATAATAAAAAAATAAATTACAACTTATTCTCAATGGCCATTCTATTATTGTCATCCTTTATATAATAATAATTTTTATTTCATGACAATATAGTCATTTCATGGAGGTAGAGAAACCTCATATTATAAACAATTAGAAAGGGGCTTCACATCTTCTAATCCTTGTATGTAACACTCCAATTTGTGAGAAAATCATCCATACAGTTTTCTTGTCTTAACACACATTACCAAAAATAACATAGCTCTGTAAAAGTAGGTTTGAAAAAATAGGATTCTTTTACTTCATAGATATGCTGAATAGATACTATTTAAAAGGTTTGAGCAATTAACAAGCATTGCTCCATTATGAGGCACAATCAAATAAACTATATGATTGAAGCTGAAAGTTTTCTTGGATATATTTTATGTAATGATAGTGACTTGAATGGTGTAAATCTATAAAATAATAAAAAAAAAATTATAACTCATTATCAATGACCATTCTATTATCATCATCTTTTATAAACAATAATAATTTTAATTTCATGACAACATAGTCATTTCATGGAGGTAGAGAAACCCCATATTATAAACAATTTCATCTTCTAATCCTTGTATGTAACACTCCAATTTGTGAGAAAATCATCCATACAATTTGCTTGTCTTAACACATATATTACCAAATATAGCATAGCTCTATAAAAGTTGGTTTGAAAAAATGGGATTCTTTTACTTCATAGACATGTTGAATACACTCTATTTAAAAGGTCTGAGCAATTAATGAGCATTGCTCCATCATGAGGCACAATCAAATCAACCATAAGATTGAAGCTGAATGTTTTCCAAGATATATTTTATGTAATGATAGTCACTTGAATGGTGTAACCTATATAATAATAAAAAAATAAATTACAACTTGTTATCAATGACCGTTCTATTATCATCATCCCTTATGAACAATAATAATTTTCATTTCATGACAATATAGTCATTTCACGGAGATAGAGAAACCCCATATTATAAACAATTAGAAAGGGACTTCTCATCTATTAATTCTTGTATGTTAAACTCCAATTTGTGAGAAAATCATGTATACAATTTGCTTGTCTTAACACATATATTACCAAAAATAACATAGCTCTATAAAAGTTGGTTTGAAAAAATTGGATTCTTTTACTTCATAGACATGCTGAATACACTCTATTTAAAAGGTTTGAGCAATTAATGAGCATTGCTCCATTATGAGGCACAATTAAATCAGCTATGAGATTGGAGCTGAATCTGTTCCTAAATATATTTTAAGTAATGACAATGACTTGAATGGTGTAAAGATATATATAATTTTAAATGATCCACTTGTGAACTAACACTCTCACTTTCAAAGGCACTACCACTGCTGCCAAATTCACCTCTGAAATGGGCCGCGAATGCAAGAGTTTACCAGCAGGAGCAGCGGGGCCTCTCATTTCATACCTCCGAACCCCTTCACTGGACTTGACGAGCACCATGATGCCCTTAGCATCCCTTCTCCGATTCTTACCCACACAAGGATTCTTCTTCTCACATTTGATCTTGGGCATGATGGGAGGGTCCTGCATCTAGGTAAGTTGCTCCATTTCAGCCCATAAACTCATCAAGTGCTTCAATTCTTCTTCATAGTCACGGACCTAGACAGGCCGCAGGTTGCTTCTATAAAATAGGGGAGGGGTCAGCGGTTCGACTTTGCTGGGTGATGAAACTGGAGGAAAGGAACTCGCGTCTCTCCATCTTCTTTCAATCACTAGATCCTTTGCCAACTCATTCACACAAGTTTTAAGAGTTGGAAGCCATCTTTCTCTCTCCCCCTCTCTCGCTCTATTCAAGAAACACAAAAAGATTACGAAATTTTCTGTCCTATTGTTCATCCTTAAAGAATTAATACTTGGTGAATCTGCAACAGAATTTTAATAGTCATTGGGCCCATTTACAGCAGTATCAAAAGCAACTCCATTTATAGAAAAAAATTCACTTGCTGCGAATTCCTCCTTTATTTTTTTAGACTCTTCCTGTGTAACATCCACATAGATTCCAACCAAAAATCTAGGGGATAATTCTATTAAGTCTTTGTTTTTAGTAATCATCCTCTCTGTCAACAATCCTCTATGGCTTCTTAAATCCTAAATCCTAGATCATCATTCTCCAAAGGGTGACACAATAGAGGCTCTATTTTCTCCTCCAAACTCTTCTCGTCTTCTCCTTTCTCTCTTTAATTCCTCCAAATAAACACATTGATTGGGCTTCCTCTAAAGAAATGGTACATAGAGAATGCAGTAAGTAGCCTGGGTAAGTAGCTTGGGTAATCATGGGCTCAAATTCATTCGCTACATGAAAGTGGAAAATGCCTGGGATAATCCCATCTACCCAATTTTAGCTTGTATGTAACTGAGTTGCGGTGAGCCCAAGTCTAAAACCGCATAGTCCTCGCCTTCTGACTACATAGATGCCTTGCAACCACCATCTTCAAGCCACAAAAATAAGCAATAACCAGCCAATTTAAGTGACAAAATTTCCTACATGAACCAATCAATTTAATATGGCAGCCACAGATTCGGTGGGATTTACAAAAATACCAACACATGGAAGCATTGCCTTCCTCATGGGTATTGCCTAATCTGTTCTAAATGCTCTACTCTTAAAACCTGCATCTTGTAACTGGACTAATACCAATTGTTAAAACAAAAGACAAATTGGAAACACACAAATTATACACAACACAGTATTTAATGTGGCTTACCAATTTGACTACATCCACTAGAAAGTAGAACATAGATCTTTTTATAATTATTGCAGCTTCCATACATGGAGCTTTGCCCTCATATATATACAATAATCTTCAACAGAAGACAAAGGGACAAAGATAATATGAAACATTAAAAGCTTGTCAAGCAAATAGATAAATTCTTGTTTTGCAGGGTTTCTTCATGTTTATTTCAAGTGGGCGTTTGGGGACACAGTTGGGCGATGGTCAGTGTTGTAGTGGACACACATGGAGGATTTACAACTGTGTCAATTGGTATAAACGAAAGAGACTGTGTCAATATGGTCCAAGGTTTAATTATTTTCTTCTTCTATACCAGTTTTCATTGTTGAGATTTCTCTTGGGGGCCGAACATGTTGATTCTATATTGGTCCTTCTGTTACAATACATTCTCATTGATATTCCTACTAAAAGTAAAGCTCTTTATCTTCTGTAACTCTGCATTTGATTCTTATATTAGTAATGAGAATTTTAGATAAAATAGATTCAGCTTTCCTTCCAAGACGATAACTAAAATCTTGTCTAAAAAAAAATTTATAAAAAAAAACAACTCAAGGGCAATAGGTGCGCCAAGTTTTATTCACAATTCAATCAATTACATGTATCGAATGAATGGAAAGGAAATAGTGAATGAAGGGAACACTAGTAGAGGATCCGGTTTTATTTATTCTATTTGACAACGAAATAGAAAAGAAGAGGAACGAGTATGGATTTCAGTGGCTGTCGTTATGCAGAGACTCTGAAGCAGCGGCTTGAACATTAGGAGAGAGATTGAGGTCTGATAAAACAGCTTCCGATGGGTATTGTGGCGCTTAGCCGAGTTGCACATGCGCCCACTTCTCAGACATTTCAGAGGACTTTTGTGCACATGGAACCTGGCATTTGGCCGAGACATGCACCGTAAACGTTATCAACAACACAAGAAGCAGTGTTCCCAGTTTCATATGCATCGAATTCTACATATTTTTTAAGTCAAATGGACAAAAAAAAAATTATGTTTCAACTGAATAACGAGTTTGTAGGTGAAGCTCGGTATGCAATCCAAGGCAATGTTGTTATGCAATACAGTACGAAACCTTTCTTCAATTAGGCATTCAAACTACTGTAGCGTACTGGAGACGAAACAATTTACACGCTAGGAGGTTAGACTAACTGGCTATGTCTTAAGAAAAGAACAAATAAACGCCACCAAATAATGTCTAGTAAGATCTTTCCAGAAGCTACGAAATTCTATCTAATAAATTTATGTTAGAAACATTTTAGGCATTAGAATATTATTTTTTAATTATTATTTAGTTTTGTCATTAGTATTTTATATTATTGCAATGTATTATAAATATAGTAAGTTTGTGTATGATTTGATTTCTATATATTAGTCTGTGTATGCCACTAATATTATTTTTAATGTTTATTTATGCTCTAGCATACATTGAATCTTGATTCAATTGACATGTTTGTCTTACGATAACCACTTATCTACTAGCCATTGCACCGTACACCAAAGAGATTTTTGTTTAGTTTTAAGATGATTGGAAAAAATGTACGGAATAAAGAAAATAAAGTTGACTCTTCATATTTGAATTTAAAATGGTTTTCAATGAAATTGTATCATTTTTTAGAAGCACAAATATATATTGTAGATAAAGTCAACAAATTATTTTTCTTTTGTTATTATAACAATCTATGCAATTAACATATTAATGTTCATTTCCTTACAGAAGTCAAATTTTCAAACTATATGAAATTTGAAGTAAGTAATAATAGAATAGTATCACGCAAAAAGAAAATTATTTGTGCTCATAAAGAAAGAAAAAGAGATATAACCAGTAAGAGGAAGAAAATAAAATATCAGTTGTGTTAAATGCCTAATTTTTGAACATTGATGATTGAATAATTGTATCTATAAAGTAGTAAAATTAAATAAAAAGGAACAATTACTTAAATGATCTGCAAGTTAACAAAATATAGATTACCCTACTTTTCGCAAACATATCGACAAAAGTATAGATATTCATTTTTTTTCAATTGATGAAGAACCCAGAAACACTACCATTCAAGTTTTCGATTAAGTGAAAAGAAGGTTTTGAAGGGGCCCCGAAACCCTTTTACAAAAAGATAATCTAAAGGTAAGACATTAAAGACCAGCTGGATAGAGCAAAACACAAAAAAGAGACAACGGGCAAAGACAAAAAACTAGCAAGAAGCCAAAAGAGGAAAAGGGACAACACAAAGATAACTAAGGGATAGCCATGAGCAATAGACCCTAAGAAAGGTTAATGATAAGCGCCACCGCTTCTTGCTCCAAATGGACCATAGAGGTAGCATTACTCTTCAGTTCCTCTAGCTCCTTGGCATGCTAGGTCATCTTCCTAGTACTAGCTTGAGTTCTTTTACCATGACCAATAGTTCCCCCTTCAAGAGTTAGAACCTTATCCTCACTAGTATCAATAGTGTTCTTTTCCTAATGGATATGTTCTAGTTTGTTGATCATCACACTGAAGCTGTCGACAGAGGCTTTCGTAAATTTTTGGCTTTGTTCTTCAATTTTCTTTAGGGTGTTCTCATGGTTGAGAACCCTCTTCTCCAGATCATTGAATCTAGCCTCCACAACCTTAAATTGAGAGCCATATGCTCTAGTGATATCCTCTATATCGCTGATGGCTTTAGTCAATTCATTCAGGTAGTTAGGCAAGGTATCGAGCTTACCTATTCCAACAGCTTCTAAGTTATCCACTTTTCTAGATGAATCCTCTTGCTTGTTCTTCGAACTGTCCATCTTCGATTAGACCCAATCAATAACCTTGCAGAACTCCATCATCCCACTCCTCATGGTATTTGGCATGGTTAAAGGAGATTTTCTGCTATCAATGTTGATCTCAATGGTAGTATTATCCAGGGTCTCCTTGTTAAGACCAATAGCATTGGGAGATAGAGTATCACCTTCCTTCACTGTCTTCCAGTCTTATTCAACATCATCTATCCTTTTATTGGAGTCCTTTGGATTGGGTTGAACATTTAAAAACTCATTCCCTTAATCTGGGTTGATTTCAGTGATGACAAGGCTTCGCTTGTTTTTCTTCTTTGGTGGTGGGGTAAAATAATCACTACCAGTCTCCATCCCCTCATCATCCTCTTCATCATCTTCAAGCAGGATGTCCTCCTCCTAAACCTTACTTCTTTTTCATTCAACCCCTTTTCTAGCTTTCCTTATTTCTGGACCCAGAAACCAAATCTTTGTCCTTCCCCTTGCTAGAACCTTTATTAGAGGTAATTCTATCATCATAATCTTCCCACTTAGTATTAGACCCCTCATCTTCACTGTCTTCTAAGTTCTTAGACTCATCATCTAAAACTGAAAGCTCAGTGATAGAATGTTGTATAGGGGAGGCCTTGACATGGTTGTATAAAAGAAACATTAACCCTTCATGCATGGGATGGTTATTATCTGGATTAGACCTAAAATCCTCAATGCTAGTGTTAAGGGAGATAAACAAATAGAAGGGAATAGACACTAGATCTTTATGGTGAAAATGATTTAGAAGTAGAAACAGATAACCATAGACACGAGAGTATCTAACATCAAGAGTTACATATTGCATGACAACAAACAAAATCCATCTCCATACCTTCTTTATCACTTTTAGTGAGTAGTATGTTTTTCCAGATTTCACTAAGTTGGTTTTCTCATACTCCTCCTTTGGGAATCGCTTGATAGCAACTTTGGTGAGCTTCCCCTCTCCATAAAAATTTCTTCCTCCCATTGGCATACCAGTGACTTTCGCGATCATCCCTTCATCAATTTCAACCTTTCTTCCCCCTATGGTAATTTTTCCATATTTCTAATTCTTTTTGAAAATTCTGGTAATGGTGTGGTTTTTCCCTACAATTCTCTCCATATATCCTATCATCTTGGTCATGTATAGAATGGCCCATGCCTTCGGCTTATCTTTCCATTCATCATAGGAAAGCAGCTCAATTCTTTTCCTATTACCTCCCATGTGTCAGCAAATAGATTAGAGATCAAAGTGTAGAGTAGGAAGGTCTTAAAAATAGAAATGGACACCCACAAAGCATGTGGAGTCTTGTCCCCATTAAACGCTAGCTCAATTTTCAAGCACTGCTCTTTTCGATTTATTATGGCCTTTTTCATTGATAAGTAGATTATCATTATTACTTATCACTCCCTCATAACAATGCACACTATCATAAATGCGGAAGGCATGGGCCTCATGAGGAATATCTAGCTCACCTCTCTAGCTCATCATGTGATCAACACGAACGGCCATGTTGGCAACCCAATCAGCAATAGTGTTGATTTCTCCATAATTGTGAGATACAACACAACTTGAAAGAATTAATTATCTCCTTAGCTTGAGATATGATATTTTTTATGGTCCATGAAGGGGAGGATAGACCCTTTAGGCATTGAACAATGTTGTTAGAATCTCCCTCAAGCTAGACTTTAGTAAATCCCATTGATTGAACAAGGGAAAGGGTTTGGTAAGAATCCATTGCCTCGGCTAAGTGGTTAGTCTATGATCCCATAGGGACTGTCACCTCCACAATTCAATAGCCAACCTCATTTCTTATCACTCCCCCACACCCAACTAGCCCTCGGTTTCCACCCCATTGAAATTAGATTTGATCCAACCAATCAGAGGGAAGGACCACTTACTACTTTCACTCTTTTTTTTCTTGTCATCTCTACCATTCAAGTTATTTCACAAATAAAAATTAAACTATGAGCACACAACATCTTAAATTTCTTTCATTTTAACTATTCTTTTAATTTCTCTTGCTTCTCTTAATGACATGGATGTTAATTGAATATATCATGGTAGTTCTTATCCTTGTGTCCATGTTGGTGTTGACAAATGAAAGTAGGTTATTGGGTTGCATGTTCAAGTGTTTGTGCTAGATCTAAAATGCAACAAATTGTTTGATGTTATATTAGCACAATAAAATGTGTTTAGTGCACAACTACCTGCCTAAATTTCTCTTTGGCCCTTTTTTGAAATCTCAAAAAAATTATTATGATATGGTATGTTATCTTTATCAACATCTCAACAAAAATCATGTTGATATAGAATCGTATCTAAATATGTGGACTTTAAACTTTAATTCATGGCAAGGGACCTACCAAATAAATTACTATAAAATAAATAGGAGTGGCTTACAATTTCTATGTTAGATTACCCTCTCTTCGTCTCGACTTGTTTATCTCTAATTCTCCTTGTTTGGCTATCTCTTGATCTCTTTCCATCTAACTCTCTCTTTACATCTAATAATCTCTTAGAAAATTAGAAATAATAATTAAGGGATATTATTATTAATTTAATTTATATTTGTTACCTTATTAAAAATTTATTTTTTGTAGAATAGTTATATTTGAATTTTTTTAATTTTTATAATAAAATAAAATTCATCTTAGAACATAAATTAAATTCTTAGAGAGAAAGAAAGAGAGAGAAAATAACTGTTGATTACTCGTTTCATGCTAATAATTTAAGGATAGTGTGTATCTTTGGGAAATTATGGTGAGGGCAGAATGTCATGTGATTAGGGAGAGAGGTAGAGCGATAGAGAGATAGAGGTATATAAATATATTGATAAAAAGGGATAGAGAGAAGAGAGAAATATCAATAGATAGAGAGGAAGATGGAGTAATATAAAAAGACAAAAAGGGATAGTGAAGAAGCCATGGTCCGGTGGGTCCTCAAAAAGAACTAACCAGATCATTCAACTAGATTAACACAACAGAAGGAACAACACAGAAATATTATAGAATCAAACATCTGATTTGTCATATATTGAGCATAGAACATCCAGTACTCAACCAGTTACATGCAGGATGACATGGCAGATTACAATACATTTGGAACTCTCAGAGTTATTCAGATCTCCAATCTTGAATTTAAAACCTCATCTAATTGATGTCCTCTAATGACTACAAAATATTATATATATCCTCTGGAACACATCTGGGTCGACCACAAAATATTACATTAACCAAAGAAGGAAAATGAAATGTGTAATATAGGTTGGCCCCAGAACGTCAAGAGCCCATCTGCGAAGAACAATCCAAAAGTGTAGACCACAAAGGAAGATCAGCCAAGGGCTTAGGAATACCGAGTGTCCCGCCAAACTGATCTTTAATCCAAGAAATCACTCTGGAAAAGAAGAAATCTCAAAATTAGATGATAAGCTCAAAACTGCTCCTTAACTTGAAATAGTTACTCTAGAAATAACAACTCACCGAAAAAAAACCCATATGAACTGAAAATATGGAATAATGTATGACAACATGCCTAGAACCCAAAAATATAATCCACAATGAAAGATAAAAAACTATCAAAATACAATGAATGACACATAGAAAACTGCTACATGAACTGTGTTACCAGATTTTTACTTACAGGCTCAATTAGGTAGAGCCACTATGATTTCAGTTTTAGCATGTGGGGTAAAATGAGGCTCTCACAAGGGTTGAGCCCAGCATGCAAATGAAAGGTACAATTACTACATTTCCCCATAAGAATATTTAAATCCAAAGTCCTACCAAAAGAATAATCTGATTTGAAAGGAAAAAATATTGGTGTTCATCTTTGTTTTTGTCATCAAAGGATTCATTTGGCATAAACTCTGGATTTAAATGGTATCATAATATTCATGTCATTCAAGGAGCAAATAGTGAGGCATACAAGAGTTATTCAAAGACAACAAGGAGAAAATGCAGATTCAAAGTAAAATGGAGGGATAGCAGTAGTCCTAGATACCTTGTTAGAACTATCAGTAAAAATGAAAAGGGACATATCATTTCAAAGAAGCATTTGGGCAGATCCAGAAATTCCAAAGTTCCATGAGGCATACAACAGTTATTAAAGAACAACGAGGAACTGCAAAAGACAATGGTAAGTCATATTAACAACAAGGGGTATTCACATCATAACCCTTAATGACATCGTACATCAAACATGCTGCAAAATGAAAATTTAAAGTTTAGTAACTCTAAGTGATGGTGAAGTTCTTTTTAGAGGTATTATTATTCACTCACTATTAGTATAAAATCAAAGGGAGTACAATGACTCTACTGAGTGATAAAGAACGCCATTGACTATTGGAGTCACATAAAGCAAAGTCTCGGCCATTAAACAAGATAAAATGATATCACAATCGGGGATATGATCACAAACAACAGACACAAACAGTAGTTGCAGCCTTTTGTTTCCAGTATGCTATTGAACATGTTCATACAAGATATAGGCAGGAGTTATAAGTAGATTCAAAATAGTGATCTTTTTCTTAAACAATTTTGTAATCATTAATTACAAGTTTAAGAATGACAAAAGCAAGGCCAAATCTACTCTTTTATAGCAGTCACCTGCTGTCAAGAGTATGATTACATTTTCATCAATATGCACTGATAGGAAGTGCATTTTTCAGCTAAAATAATCAATAAAGGACCATTTTCAGTTTCAAATACTATGTACAGTCATGAATACAAAATTCCATTACAATATATGTATTTTGCATTCAAAAGTGAAAGACAGAGATCCAAAACTTCCAGAAGTGCATGGAGATAAAAAATATGCTACAACCAACAATCAAGTCACAGTGAGAAGCCTCAAAATACACCTAGAGAAAACCATATAAGAGATAAACGCCTTCAGTAAAGAGATGCAATGCCCTGTTCAGGATAGTGTAAGAGGGTTTGAAGGTTAAGAGCAATAGTACACAATGACAAAGTTTAATGTTTGGTGAAACATTATCTACATTAGCACATAGTCAAACATATCAAGGATGAAGTTCATGATGAGAAGACAACTTCAGGATAATATCTTTTATCCTCAATCAAAATAACCCTCATGCAAGTTCAAGTCAACTTATCAGCCTTGAAAGATGAAAGTGTAGACTCGGAGCAAAGACAGGGATACCCACAAACAGGAAACCCGCCTGGAGCGCATAGCAGCAAGGAGAGTCGTTGCAGATGTCATGGAGTGCATAATAAAACCTTGTAGTTTATTTCCACCGTGGGATAATACTTATGTCTTATGCTTTCTTCAAACTCTTTGCCTCAATACAAGGATCTTTAGGATTGTTTAAATGATTTTGAATCACTTGTTTTCTTTTTGATTCTTGTAATTATTGTTGAATGTAATAGGAGAAATATTAATTAAAGCAGTTAATGAAGGATCTTTATTCGAATATTTCCTTTTTTGCATTTATTTTATGAGTCAACGGTGGGGGGGGAGTTTGAGATTCTTTAAAGAGATTGAGAGCATGTAGGGTGGTTAAGTTGGTTTGAGAACATATGAAGGGTATATAGGGACTCTTTATGAGTCAATTTGGTCTTATTATTGCATTTTTAAGAAATTTATAGTTTGATTAAGTCATGTTGGACATTTTCACCCATTTGGAGTACATGTAGAAAGAATATAGGTCCTATATTTGAGGCATTTTGAATGCATCCGACCCCAGTTTGTTGGGAGTTCCCATTCTTATGGATCTTTTGAAGGAAGATTGGAGGATATATTGATGTTTGTAACTCATTCTTGAGTTAGTTCCTGATTATGCAGTTTGGAGCCTTAGTGACTTCTAATAGTCCTTTGCCCTCTCTTATTGCCATATTTTTGTAACTCATATATTTTGATATTGATAAAGATACCTTGTAGAATTGTGATAGTTTGATCTCTTCTTATTCTTGCAGAGTTGTGTATTTTCTGATTGATCGAGTTATCAGTGAAGAGTTTTTCCTTTCCTTATGATTTTGTCTCACTACATTTCATACCTTTTCTGCACAAGTGTCATGTGAAGGTTTCAAGTTGTGTCTAAGTTACTGAGTAATCTCATTCAGACCTTGTTGCGAAATATTTATGCATGTGCATGCCTTGAATAAGTTATATTATCTTATTGCTATCAGTATAGATTTCAGAGTGCTTCAACTTTTTGATTATCATAAAATTAGCAGTTTTGGTGAATCACTTAGTATTTCCTTTTAGTTTATAGAAGTAGGATTTTGCATTTTTAGTTATCTTGTTTCCCTTTTCCTAAAAAAATAGTAGTTTTAAAGTGATAACCAGCTAGGAGGTGGCCTTATCCTGAGGTTCAATTCAGTCATAGGTGACCCACAGCCTTGAATTGATCCCATGTTTCTCCAGAAAGCTTAGTTTGTCAAACTTTGCAGAGGGTTAATTTATTGGAGATAACAAACTTAACAAGAACAAAACTAAGGAATTTTTTTTGGTTGATGCAATATTTGTCACAGATCGTGGATGCTCCTACATCAGAAACCCTAGGTAGAAAGCGATGTTCCATGAGTGGAAACTCATGAATATTAAAAATGATTCAAAATAAGAACTCTCTACTTATTTCTGATCCAAACATCTTCCTTGTCTACGAATTGCTTCCTTTCCTCTTCTGGAACCCCAGCCATTTTCTCCAACTTCTGGTTCTCTTTGTTCTTCTTTTCTTGTTTCTTATCTACACATTGTCTCTTCTTACTACTTTTCTCTTTACTCTGTAACTCAGATTTATTTCTGCTACAAGACTTCATCCCGTCTACCACCATAACCTTATAGCCATTCAGTTCCATCTTTCTATCAGACTTCTCTACTAGATCCTTCTACAAATCCATGCCACCAATCAGGGTAGTCTCTATAACTAGCTTCTCATTACTACAATTCTTCCCAAGACTCAAATTTCTCACTTCTTTCTCCTTCTCCCTCAAGGAATTCAAAGTGAACTTCTACCCATCCTTCTGAATAGTGATCAAGTTTCTTCTACAATCATAAATATATCTTCTATCAAACTGCCAAGGTCTACCCAACAAAACATAGCAAGCACTCATAGACACAACATCACGTAAGACCTCATCTCTAAAAGATTCAATATTAAAATGCACTGAACTATGCTCCTTTACTTCTATCTTTTGATCATCTTGTAACCAACTCACCTTTTAAGGACAAGGATTCTTAAGCCTTTGCAATCCAAGCTTCTCCAACATCTCCTTAGATACTAAATTATCAGTACATCCATTGTCCATAATAACCTTACAACACTTACCACCTGATTTGCATATAGTCCGGAAAAGACTCCTTCTCTGAGTAGATCCAGTATATTCACTACTCTACTCCATCAAGTTCCTCCTGAACATAAGAGATTCTCCCTAATTTGGTGCACTTTTAGATCTAGTGAGTCTATCTTCCTAATCCTCATTTGTCGCACAAGAACAAAACTAGGGAATTTTTTTTGGTTGATAAAATATTTCTCATAGATCATGGATGCTCCTGCATCAGACACCCCTAGTAGAAAGCGATGTTCCATGAGTGGAAACTCATGAATATCAAAAAGGATTCAAAATAAGAACTCTCTACTTATTTCTGATCCAAACATCTTCCTTGTTTGCGAACTACTTCCTTTCCTCTTCCGGAACTCTAGCCATTTTCTCCAACTTCTGGTTCTCTTTGTTCTTCTTTTCTTGCTTGTTATCTACACACTGTCTCTTCTTACTACTTTTCCCTCTACTTTGTAACTCAGATTTATTTATGCTACAAGACTTCATCTAGTCTACCACCGTAGCCTTATAGCCATACGGTTCCATCTTGCTATCAGACTTCTCTACTAGATCCTTCTACAAATCCATGCCACCAATCAGGGTAGCCTCTATAACTACCTTCGCATTACTACAATTCTTCCCAAGACTCAAATTTCTCACTTATTTCTCCTTCTCCCTCAAGGAATTGAAAGTGAACTTCTACCCATCCTTGTCAATAGTGATCAGGTTTCTTCTACAATCATAAATATATCTTCTATAAAACTACCAAGGTCTAACCAACAAAACATGACAAGCACTCATAGACACAACATCATGTAAGACCTCATCTCTAAAAGATCCAATATTAAAATACACTAAACTTTGCTCCTTTACTTCTATCTTTTGATCATCTTGTAACCAACTCACCTTTTAAGGATAGGGATTATTAAGCCTCTGCAATCCAATCTTCTCCAACATCTCCTCAGATACCAAATTATCAATACATCCATTGTCCATAATAACGTCACAACACTTACCACCTGATTTGCATACAGTCCGAAAAAGAATCCTTCTCAGAGTAGATCTGGTATCTTCACTGCTCTGCTCCATCAAGTTCCTCCTGAATATAAGAGATTCTCCCTACTCTAGTGCACTTTTAGATCTAGTGACTCTAGCTTCCTAATCCTCATTTTTTAGACAATTTCTTGCCACCCCTTGCTTTCACTCATAAGATCTATGTCTGGTCTCTCCACACCTTAAACATCTGCCCAAAAAATTTTTGTTGCTACTACCACTTCCTTTTCTCTCTGTATTCTAATCTAGTTCTTTATTCCACTTAGCTTTTTGTTCTTCATCCACTTCTGCTTCTTTGAAGTGACACTCATCTACTCCTTATAATTCTCTTTTTCTCTAGGGTTATTTTGTTTTCTTCTTTTCACTTTCTCCTCTGCTTTCAAAGCATATTGGTAAGCCTCCTCAACTGTAGAAATCTTTAGCATTCTCATCTCATCCTAAATGTTAAATGCAAGTCCATTTATGTATCAAACCACCTTCTCCCTATCCATCTCTCTATGTATAGATCTAATCATCACCTTGTAGAATTCCTCAGTATACTCTTTCACACTCATGTTTCTCTACTTCAGGTTCTGCAACTTCTTGAATAATTCTAACTCATAGTTTGTCGGAATGAACTTAGCCTTCAATCTTGCAACCATCTATCTCCACTTGGTGATCTTCATTTCACCATTCTCAACTCTATCACTCTACAACTCTTTACACCATAAGGTAACATGCCCTTTCAATTTAGTTTGTTCAAGCCTAACCCTCTTTGGGTCCTTAATATCCTCAAATTCAAATTATTCCTCCAACTCTTCGATCCAATCAATCATATCCTCCAAATTTGACATCTCGAAATAGTTCAAAATCTCCACTTTATGTATTTTACTTGCTTGTGCCATTTCTCTGAAAAATATTTCCTCTCTTCCAACTTCCGGTCCTTCAGCCTCTTCCACTTCAAGATCTTCTCTAGCTTCTTCATATTCATCCTCAGACTCAAGATTTCTTTGTAAACCAGCCAATGCATTTTGGATCTCATTCCTCATCTCATTATTGAAATCCTCCATCATCTTCTCTACCCTCTGAGGGTTCATCCTTCTAGGCGACATCTCCTCCTTTTCTCTAGTGCAACTTCCTCAACTCAGCAATCTCACTATAGCTTTCAATTGCCTCACGCTCGCAACCTACCTCCACTCAATGATCTGTTCACCCAAAGGAATGCCTCAAGGTTTGCAACCAGATCTGATACCACTTGATGTAGCCATAGTCCGATGGGTCCTCAAACTGAACTGACTAGTTCATGCATTAAGAGAAAAACAACATCAACAACACATATAAATAAATCAGATATCTGCTTCACCATATATTTAGCATAGAACATCTCGTACACTCACTAGTTACATGCAAGCTAACATGCCATATTGCAATCCATCTGGAACTCTCAAGTTATCTGGATCTCTAATCTTGAATCTAGAACCTCATCTAATTCATGTCCTCTAATAGCTATAGAATATATATATATATATATATATATATATATATATATATATATATATATCCTCCGAAACACACCTAGGTCAGTCATAAAAGATTATATTAACCAAAGAAGGAAAAGGAAATGTGTGGACCACAAAGGAAGTTTGACCAAGGGCCTAAGAATATTTAGTGTGGCACCAAATTGATCCACAATCCAAGAAACACTTCGGAAAATAATAAATCTACAACTTAGATGATAAGCTCAAAATTGTTCTAGAACCTAGAATCAGTTACTCCAGAAGTAACAACTCACCATAATAGAACCCAAATGAACTAGAAGTTTGGTATAATGCACAATAACACACCTAGAACCTGAAAATTTGATCCACAATGAAAGATAAATAGCTACCAGAATACACTAAATGAAACACAAAAACTAGTACATGAACTGAACAACAACAAAACTAAGGAAATATTTTTGGTTGATGCAAGATTTCCCATAGACCGGGGATGCTGATGTATCAGATGGGGAGAGAGATAGAGAGGAGTAAGAGGAAGATAGAGAGATAGAGATATCATACAAGATGGATGTGGTGAATAAGCGGGAGAGAAAGAGAGATGGAGATAATGATATATTAATAGCAATGCGAGAGATATATATTTGAGATACATATGGAGAGGAAAGAGTGAGAGAAAGAAGTTGATAGACACAAGTAATAGAGGAAGGTTTAGAGAGAGGGAGAGGGATAGAGATAGAGATAGGGAGGGAAAAATAGAGAGTGTGTGTATATGAGTTAGAGAGATGAAATAATATTAATAAAAACTACCATATCTTACTATATTTTTTATTTGACTTGCACTTACAAAAAGCTAGGAATGACATTTTTTTGATGCACTCAAATTTATGGTTCAAGTACAACACATATTGTTTAGCTCACACTTGAGTTAAAAAAATTTGTTATCTTTGGTACATAGACTTGATTTTTAGTACACAAAATTTTCTTATCTCTCCCTCTCCCTTTCTCTTCCCCCCTCAGATTATATCAATAATTATTACCAACCACTTTGGTAAAAAAATTGTAACATATTGTCATGTCTTGGTATTTAAAGATATCCAATATTATAGTAAATCATATGATGTAAGAGCATAAAGCTGAAACAAGGAGAATTTATTTAGCATGCAAGTGGCTTATATACAAATAGTGTATATTTTGATTCTTTCCCCTTTAGGCTATTATATTTGCTAAATCTCTCTATCTTTCCCTCCCTCAATCTCTCCTATCCCTTATCTATGTCTAATAATCTCCCATTCACTTCACATATATCTCTATCCCTCCCTTTGTCTATCTCCCCCTCTATATCTCTATATCTACTTCTCTCTATTTGTTTAAATCTCATAATTTTTCTGTCCCTCTCCCATTTTCTCTATATCTCCTTATATCTCTATATGTCCATCTCTCTCTATCATTGATTTGGGCTTTATGTGTTAATTCTTTTCTTCTCCTACAAATTTTTTGATTGTTGAGATTTCTCTTGGGGTGAGTCTATATTGTTGCTTTTGTTAAAATACATTCTCATTGATATTCCTACTAAAAGAAAAGCTCTTTATCTTCTGTAACTCTCTGCATTAAATTATTTTATTATTAGTGAGAATTTTAGGTAAAATAGATTTATCTTTTCTTCCAAGATGATAACTAAAATCTTTTTCTAAAAAATTATTAGAAAAACTAAAACGATTTTAAGAATACATCTCTAAGGTAATAGGTGCACCATCTTTTATTCCTAATTCAATTGCACCATGTTTTATTCACAATTTCATCAATTATATCTATTGAATGAATGAAAATGAAATAGTGAATGAAGGAAACATTAGGAGATGATCTAGTTTTATTTTTTCTATTTAATAATAAAATAGAAAAGAAGAGGAATGAGTATGGATTTCAGTGGTTGCCATTTTGTAGACTCTGAAGAAGCATCTTCAACATTAGGATACAGATTGAGATGTGCCTTGTTTAGGTTTGATAAAATAGATTCTAATGGGTATTGTGGCACGTGGGTGTATTGGACATGCGCCCACTTCTCTGCCATTTCAGAGGACTTTTGTGCACATGGAATTCTCCAACAACACAAGAAGAAGAGTTCTTAGTTTCATATGCATCAAATTCTCCATAGTTTTTAAGTCAAATTGGCACAAAAAAATATTTATGTTTCAACTGAATAACAAGTTCATAGGTGAAGATCGATATGAAATCCAAGGAAAATATTAATTAATTAAATAATCAAATAGTCACAACACCACAAGACAGCCATAACTCAATATACCAACACCATAACTCATGCGAAGATACTCAACTGACAAGGATGACAACTTAAGCCTATAGTGTGTAGAGGGATCTCATGCAATCTCCAACAACTTGCGATTGGGATAAAGAAACATGAAGACTTGTGAGACTAGGTGAAGTCGATGTGTAGTGCCTACAATCCTGCAACCACCAATAACCACAATACTACATATACAATAATATATTATAAATTATCAAACAAGTGATAAAGAATCCCAATGTCATAACATGCTCATAATGAGTGGTACGACATTGTCCCTATCACACATACAGTAGTAAGAAAGTCACAAACACCATAGCATCATCTCATCCAATATAATCATAAAGTGGTGTTAGCATAATGAAGATTCCATCATAATCTCATAGGCAATGTAACCCATCCAAGAATGGTAAGTGCATTTAGTCTTGGTACTCCAATAGCTTAGATTACTCCATATTAATTTCTTGCAACAACACCTACCCCCAAAACTCCAAGATTACCTTTAGAGGAAATATCAAAATTGTTTTTTACCCAACCTTGACAAGGTCTTTCCCACATCACCTTCTTTCTTTCCAGCAAAGTAGGATCAACCCTATAAGTCCCCTTAATAGGCCTGAACTTCAGCAGTGGCCATAATGCCACTTATTTATTTGGTTTAATATTTAATAATAAGTACAAGAATTTTATTAAATGAAATTTTGATAACTTTCAAAATTTTAACATAATCAAAATTTGGTCTTATAATTAAAGAGAAGAATATTATTATTTTAAAATAAATATCATGATATTTATCCTAATTAATATAAGCTATAATTATACAAGAAATATCTAATATATTAATATATATATTTTAAATTGACAATTAAATTTATGCAAGAATAAATAAATATTAATTATAGATATAATATTTAATTAACTTTAATATTATATATTAAATAATAAATATATTAAACTTCATGGAGCTCTTTATAAGGCCATGGTGGGCTTCTAGGAAGGATAGTGGATGTTTATGTTCTCTTGTGTATTTGTAATTCCAATTGGAATTGAGTGTTCTGGCTGTTGTTTGAAAAGTGCAAGATCCTCCCCATTCTAGCACTCATAGTTTTAGTGGGAGTCATTCCTCACCCTAGTCTACCATTGGAAATATCATTTCGATATTTCACTTTGTGCTCCAGACTTGAGATATCTTCTTGCAAAGACAATTTTTTGTATATAGATATAATCTGGGAATACAAGTCTTCAATTGTTAGCAATATTTTTCTATAGTTTTCATACGCCTTGACCTACGATCTACTATGTTACCTTGGATTATAATAATGGCCTTTCATATTTCTGAGTAGATTAAATGCAATCCAAATTTCTCCAAACAATTCAAATCCAAAATCGCAGAAAAGCACTTCTTGAGCCAACCCCGGGAATATCATAGTAAAGAAAATATATAGAAAACCAGGCCAAAACCATACAATATGTCAACAAATCAAAATAACAGCAAAAATAATATTTCTTACCAACCCATAACAAAACCCAAGGCAGAAATAAATAAGATATTATTGAATTAACTTACCCAATAATTTAGCCAATAGAATAAGAGGGTAAGTAGAAAGAATATATTAATTATCCTTAAGTGTAAAAAGATAAATAATAATAATAGTCATGGGCACAATCTATACAAAGCCCAATAAATAAATATAATAAACCAAGGGCTATAAATAAATTAAAGCCATAAATAAATAATCAAAGGCTATATAACAATATTAATAATTCTTAAAGATAATAAATAATAAATATCCAATGATATAAAATCATTTATTTCAATTAATAACTAAATCAATCAATAACATAACACTCCAAGAATAACATCAAAAAGGCATCCAAGAGATCACTCAACACTGAACAACAACTCATGCAAAACTAACAAGGTTAATCAATCTTAGACCTAGAGTCTAGAATGAGATTTTATGTCATCTTCGATCAACTTGCCATTGGGATAAGAACAACTCAGACCTATGAAGCCAGGTGGATTCTATGTCTAGCACCTAAAAATCATGTATCCACAAAGCCATGATACAACATATACCATATATAATACAGGCAAGTGACAGAGAATCACAACGACACATCTTGCTCGCAATGAGTGATGTGACATTTCCCTATCACGAAGACAATAGAAGACACACACAAACAATCAAGCAATATCATAATCGATCTCACATCAATAATTAGAGTTAGTACATCATAAATAATCCTTAGACCATCATAAGAGAGTATTAACAACAAATACAAAGAGATGCATATAACTCATCAAATGAGCACATATCATCATAATAACCCATATAACAACCCATAACATCATCATCTTGTTGGCTTGATGATGATTTTTGTATTGGATGACTTAATGTGTTGTCATTGATGGCACATATACACATATGCTCACATTGTCATAGTCATCTTAGTTAAGACAAACGGGTACTATTCCTAAGTCTTAGTATTGCAAACTGGTATCATTTGTATAGAGAGGTCCAACTGATATATGTATACAACTGGTATATGCATGAATGACAATCAGTTTTTGTCATTTTCACTGACACTAGTTTGGAGAGACTGCAGAGATCAAGAAAGAGGCAAATGGAGGACAATCGGTCTATGAGTTGGAAGCGGTTAACACTCAACCGTTATCGGTGTTCCAACGAGTCTCATTGAGTGTGTAATGAGTTATCACTAGTCGTGATGAGTTATCTCTAATCGATAGATTTGGTGGTAATCTATGATGTGTTATGTAAGATTGTCCAGATACACTGAACCTAGGAAATTGTGATGGGGTTCTTGAGCCAACATGAAATCTAATGTCTATAAAATGACATTGTGATGAACTATTTTTATGATGTGAGATACAAGTGATGAGTTGATGTGATTTTTTGAAGGAGTTTCACAGTATGTTGGTGATGCAGTATTGAGTGAGTAGAAGAGGATCTCTACAAGCAAGATGTGCTATTTCTAGATCATACCACCTGTTGTTTTCTTATCACTACAATAGTTAAATCCCCTAACCGAGTAAGCTCTAACAAGATTCTTAATAGGATTCGCTCCTAGCAGAGCACTTTCTAGACCTTAATTGGTCAATTACCTATTTCTGCAGATATTTAACTTGTGAGTCCCATCAAACCATGGTTTTTCCCAGTGGGGTTTTCCACATATAAACACTTGTGTTATGGTGGATGTTTTACTTGTTGTGGATGCTTTTATATCACTTTGGATTACATGCATAGTTTTAAGTAAACTAGTTGATTATTTTTACCGGTATGCGTTTAAAGTGGTATTGTTTTCACTATCACTGATTCACCCCCCCTCTCAGTGCTTTCTAAGTCTATAAATTGGTATCAGAGCCTAAATTCCTTAAGGCTTAATCGCTTGGAAGGAAACCATAAAGCCACTATGGGAGATATGAGTTATATAGAGATGGCTAGATTGCTAGATGCAACCAAGGAAGAGCTTGAAACCCTAAGGGGAAGATTTAAAGCTTCACAAGTTAAAATGAGTGAGCTAACTAAGGAACTATTGGATATCTCTGACAATAGTTCTTAAGATGAGGCCAACATTGATGCACTGGCTGAAGAAGTGGTAAAACTGAATGGTGAAAAGCTAAATCTGAGGAGATAACTTGAAGCAAGGAGGGCAGCTAAAGACCTAATCAAAGAGAGAGATCATGAGATTTCTAAGATCAAGCAGGAAATTACATTTTTATATGAACATTGGCATGAGGAGAAAGAAGAGAAAGAATATTTACAGTTAGATCTTTAAATGGCAATGTCTCTAAGAGAGACTCTGACAAAGCATAATGAATATCTTACCATAGAGCTTACTGAGGCTAATGGGAAGCTTGAAAAATTTAATAAGAGTTCTTCTATGCTGGATGAGTAAATCCAATCTCAGAGGATGAAAGGTGACACATCTAGACTAGGATTCAACACATCTGAGAAAGGAGAATCATTCAGTACCAAGAGCAACATGCACAAAGACAAAACTACTCCTAAGGCTAAGAGGCCTATCGGTAAGAAAGTTTTCCAGCCTGTTTGCTTTATCTATCACAAACCTGGACATACTACTAATGTGTGTAGAAATAGACCTAATGTGAACATAGGCTATAATGCTAATGCTAGATATGTGTCTAGAAGATTTGAAGGTCATTGTTAAACATGCAACATTTAAAGACATAGATCAATTGAATGCAAATATGGAGCAAACAATCTTGCACCTCACATGAATCCAAGACCTATCGATGACTGGAGAAGGACCAATGACAACCAGTGAAACATGAATTGGCAAAAAGCCTTTGTCAACAAGTTTAGTCCATATGAGATGGAAAAGGTAACAAATATGATTTGCACAATTGGCAATAATTATGGACATGTGGCTATGAACTACAAAAGGAGAACTGGAAGAGGTAAAGTAGGACCTTGGAGAGAATTTGGGATGGCCTTCTATCATTGTCACAAACTAGGACACATGGCTAAGTTTTGTAGAGCCAAGAAGAACAAACCAGTTAACCACTATGAAGATCAGAAAGGTAAGCAAAAGGTTGATGTTGATGAAACTAGAGTGAAGATGAACAAAATCTAGAAGAAGAAAAGTGACAACAAGCTTGTAGAAGAATCTAACACTTCACCTACTGTGGAGAATCCTACACCAGAGAACTGAGCTTTTCATCAAGCTTAAGGGGACCATAGCGATAAACCTACATCTGGACCCCTTGAAGAATGTATGGTAAGAGATTTCTGCATTTCAAGTTGTATTATGAGAATTCTTGATATTATTATCTATTGGTTTTCTAAGGATTACCAACCGGTTATATACCTATCGGTATAGGTGAGTTTGTTACCCTATTGGTTGTGCAATTAATGTAGTGGGTAAGTTTATAAAATAGAGTTTTACTAAGTTACTTTTACCCTAATTGCATTCGAAGAAGAGTTTTTGAGCACCTGCAGATCGAAACAGAGAATTGTTAGTTGATTGTGAATGGATTTGTTCTGCAGATCAAAAGTTGAACCGGATTCAAAGATAAGAAAAGGCAAAATGAGTGTGCATTCGAGAGATCAATTGGAAACCCTGCCAGCATGAAGATAATAAGGTATTCTTTTGTTAATCTTTCTCAAATCAAGATTATCTAGAATGGCATCATTGTCTACACCAGCAAAGAGACTTATGATTACTATTGAATCTATGAAGTCTATGGAATCAGATAAAATAGAATCATTTAATGCATTGTCTCAAGTTCCTGATGGTGTGATGATCAAAGGTGATTTATCCAACTATATAGACTATAAAATTGAGGATCTAGGATCACTGTAAATTTATTCACAACTCAAACCTTTGTGTAATAAGAGCAGGAAAATCAAACCTGAATACATTAGGGTTTATTAAAATGGTTTTCACAATGCAGCATATTTTCTTGAATATTTTGAGGAAGAGCATGTTAGGATTATCCTTAGTCGTGTGCATGGAGAGAATGTATCTTGATAGGTTGCACACAATCACAAAGGAATAAATTCATGTAGTGACTATTTTCTAAAAAACCGGTAAAGTAACAAAACTAAGGACAATTTCAAAAGAGACTATGATTACACTGACTCTGACCACCGCTGACGGTCATGCTATATCAGTCAACAACACTGTAGATCCAGCAGTCAGATTTGCAACTATGGTCATTAGTTATTGGATATTCCACTCCAGCAGGATGAATAGTGTACCATCTACTATTGTGCATGCTGCCTACATGATGATTATAAGGAACATAGATTATGACTTGTGTGAGGTGATGAGAAGCCAATAGATGTTGAGCTTAAAATCAATAAATAATAACAATAGTCAAAAATTCAAATATGGTGAACTATTGATTGGTCTACTCTTCTATTTTCAGAATTTCCTACCAGGAATTGGTTATGTTTAATGGCCTAAGGACATACCAGTTACAACTCAAATAAAAAATAGCATTAACATTGTGAAGAACACATTTCCTATTGCCATGAACATATATTTTAATGAGTTTAAAAAGAAGATGAGCATGAGGTTAAGGCTGCGTGATGAAGTGGTGAAACACTTTGAAAAGACATCTGTTTCACTGTAACCACTGATTTCTACCTTATGGAGGCCGTTGAACCCAAGGAGGAAGAGATGCAAGAAATGAGTTATGAAGTCAACTATGAATTATTAATTGGTTATGCCAACAACTTTTTGGCATCTCCTAAGGATAAGAAGAATAAAAGATTGGGAACTTACTAGGAAAGGAATGCACCTACTTAACCCAGTAGTGCCTAGTTTTATGATGTATGAAGTGATGAAATATGACTTTATATTTAATTAAATTAGTTAATTAAATTATTAAATAGAAATTACAATGCAAGAAGCAAACAAACTAAGATGGGTGCTAACCTAAGTGTGAAATTGTACCACCCTATCAAGTGTGTACAATTTATGACACTACATTTATCCCCCACTTTAGTGGTCATCTGACACTATGTGCATATGCAAGATAAAGTAAAGAAAAGTAAAAATTCATGAAAAATGATATATCCACAAGTTGTTGGATGAAGCCCCCAGCGATATTTGTAGTACATAGTTAGCATCTGCATCCTACAAAAAACACATGTTAGATAAAATCACAAAAATCACCTAAATTCTTACTAAGGAAGGTGATGAAAATTTGAGGGTAGCTATATGCCCTCCTTATTTTAGATCATTGATTTTAGTGAGTTGAAATAGGTTATCGTGTTTACCAAATCGAATTGTGAAAGAAAATTGATGACAAATGCTCACAAGAAGATTTGATACAAGATCAAAAATTAATGAAGAATCATTTAGTAAGAAAGAGAAATAAGCCTCAATTCCAACACAACAAAGACTGTGAGGATTGGAGAGCTCTCTAATACAAGATGAAATATTTAAATGGAAACAAATGAAAAGAGAATGAATAAGAAAAGGAACCATGGACAACTCACCCCTAAAACTAGGTGATTCATAGAGAGAAGGACATGGAAAACTAGCCCATAGAATCTGTCTGGGTGATCCATGTAAGGGAGGAGAGTGAGAACATCATTAGTTCCACTCAACCTAGTGCATGTGTGTGCAATTAGAACAAGGATACCTACCTTCAACACCAAGAAGATATCCATCATGCAACAATGCCATAAGTCCAAGCAAGAGAGGGAATACTCTTCAAGCAAGGATAAGGTAGTTGAAAAGAGATATCTTTTTATATAACTATAAAGGAGATCCTTGGAGGAGAAGAGATCATTGTCCAAATGACATCTACCTTCAAGATGAGTTGTCTAAGACAAATATACCATCTTCTATAATGAATGAATGCAAGGGTTTTCAAAAGAGTAGAGGATTGAGATGACATCAAAGAGAGATTATTTATAACAACACTCTTCTAAAAGAAGGAAAGAGATCCTCATCAGGGATATGCACGTGGACAAAATAGAAGGGTTTATTATAAAAGATACTAGTCAATGAAGAAAAGAAATTCATGAATGATCAAAGACTTCCAACATCAAGGAGGAGGTCCCAATTAAGGATATGTACTTAAGATACCCATTAGGGATACTTGTTCCAATATGAGAGAAGGAATTCAAATATGAATACACATATACAATCGAATTGTGAAAGAAAATTGATGACAAATTGATGACAAATTATCGGATGAAGCCCACAACGATATTTGCACTACATAGTTAGGATTCACACCCTACAAAAAACACATGTTAGATAAAATCACAAAAAACACCTAAATTCTTACAAAGGAAGGTGATGAAAATTTGAGGATAGCTATATGCCCCCCCCGTATTTCAGCTCACTAATTTGAGTGAGTTGAAATAGGTTATCATGTTTACCACATTGAATTGTGAAAGAAAATTGATGACAAATGCTCACAAGAAGATTCGATACAAGATCAAAAATTAATGAAGAATCATTTAGTAAGAAAGAGAACTAAGCCTCAATTCCAACACAACAAAGAGTGTGAGGATTTGAGAGCTCTCTAACACAAGATGAAATATTTAAATGGAAACAAATGAAAAGAGAATGAAGAAGAAAAGGAACCATGGACAACTCACCCCTAAAACTAGGTGATCCATAGAGAGAAGGACATGGAAAAATAGCCCATAAAGTCTATCTGGGTGATCCATGTAAGGGATGGGAGTGAGAACACCATTAGTTCCACTCAACCTAGTGCATGTGTGTGCAATTAGAACAAGGATACCTACCTTCGACACCAAGAAGATATCCATCATGCAACAATGTCATAAGTCCAAGCAAGAGAGGGAATACTCTTCAAGGAAGGATAGGGTAGTTGAAAAGAGATATCTTGTTATATAGGTGTAAAGGAGATCCTTGGAGGAGAAGAGATCTTTGTCCAAAAGACATCTACCTTCAAGATGTCTTGTCTAAGACAAATATACCATCTTCTATAATGAATGAATGCAAGGGTTTTCAAAAGAGTAGAGGATTCAGATGACATCAAAGAGAGATTATTTGTAACAACACTCTTCTAAAAGAAGGTAAGAGATCCTCATTAGGGATATGCACATGCACACAATAGAAGGGTTTATTATAAAAGATACTACTCAATGAAGAAAAGAAATTGATGAATGATCAAATACTTCCAACACTGAGGAGGAGGTCCCAATTAAGGATATGTACTTAAGATACCCATTAGGGATGGTTGTTCCAATATGAGAGAAGGAATTCAAATATGAATACACATATACAATCAATAAGAAATCCTTGTAGAAGACACTACTTCACAAAGGGGGAATTTTAATCTTAAGGAGAGATGTTTGAAATCACTCTCCCCCCCCATATATATAGGGAGGATAGAAGAGATAGAAATAGGCTATTATGTTTCTTCCTGAAGTATGATTGTACGTGAGATTGTAACATCATGAATGACAATGAGTTCCCAATAAGTGAGCTACCAATGTCACAGAATGATTAGCAACATAATAGCCATTAATGTTATTTAAAGATATGATAGATTGAATTAGATATTTGAATATGGCATGTTAAATGCTCTACTATAAGTGAGATTAAAAACATGTGTAATATGATGAATGTTAAAAATTCTTTAGAAAGGGGGAAATTTATAGCAGAAGAATAGGCTACTAGGTCATACTTCTCTTGCACACAAGAAATATTAGGAGAGGGATAACTATAATTCATTAGAGCCTTATTCCTAGAAGAAGAGATTTTAGAATCAGTAGAAAATAAAGTCTCATAAGTGGGATTAGAAATCTCTTTAGGAGATTCAAAAGAGATTTGTTCATCACCAAGATTTCCTTATGAGGGGGATGAGTGTTGAAAGAAGTAAAATATGATTTTAGTGAGGTGAGGTCATCATCACTACTAAATATAACATTCACATTGAGAGATGATCTTTTAGATGCTTTGGTGGGATTAGAAGGATTATATCCAAGTCCAAATGAAGCTTCATCTGTATCATGTTCTAAAGGAACTTTAAATCTCTGTTCATTTGCGACACAACCATTGCCATCATAGCTACTCTTAGCTAAAATGTGAAAACTAGGACCATAAAGGGATGCCAAATCAGAAGGAGATGGTGATGCCTCATAGGTCTTAGTGCTATATGAATTAGAAACAACCCCAAAATATTTTCTTAGTTGTCTAGAAAAAGTAGGTTGATGTTTAGATTCCTCCTTAGATTTATCCTTCTGATTCTTATATCCGTTACAAGGTACCCTATATTCTCCTATAAAAGTAGGGGTAAATTCTAGAGATCCCCAATCATCATTTGCAAGAACTTCTTTAGGAGAAAAGAGATCCTTGGGAGGAGATTCCAATTGAGTAGGAGAATAAGGAGTACTAGAAGGAACAACATCATTAAAGGAAATAGATGAATTTGAAGAAGTAGAAGGATTGGAAGAAGAATGGGAAGTAGTTGAACAAGAAGATCCATATTTTAATGATTCTTGAATTTTGGTATCTGCTAATAAGGTGTATGTAGTATTGTTATAAATTAATTTGACTCGTCTATGCAATATTGAGGGGACAACTTGCATGCTATGAATCCAAGCTCTCCCTAATAGAAGGTTATATGTCAAATTACCAGTCATAACGTGAATAGGTGTAGGTAACACAATAGTACCTACTATAATAGGCAAGGTTATGACACCTAGACATTGTTTAGAAACATTATCAAAGCCTCAAATAGTAATAGAAGAAGGTTCGATGAGAGAACAATCCAAAATTAATCTTATCCAATAAATTCACACCACAAATATTAAGGCTAGATCCATTGTCCACAAGGGTTCATCTTATAGCACTATAATGAATAATAATATAGCACTATCATGGATAATAACCACAATCATAAGAGGATCATACTGATTTTGGATTTCAGGAGAAGGTAACTCATCTTGTCTGAATACAACTTGAGCTTTAGGTTTGTTCATAGGATAAATCAGAGTGGACATGAAATTAAGTGTCACTGCAGGTGCGACATCTAAGTTTTTAAAAGCATCTTGTAACTAAATCCCAAATAGAAATCTTGGCAGGAGTAGCTTTAAATTGTTTAATGAGATCATACTCCTTGCTAAGATTTGATATACGAGGTTCTTGTGGAGAATAGGTTAAGAGGGAAAAAGTGAAGTCGAGATAACTAGAGGAGGACTAGGTTGCCTATTGTTTCTTGTGTTGTAAGTATGAGAAATCATATTATAACTCTCTCTAGTAATTTTCTTAGCGTACTCATAAGGGCTCTTAGTCAGATAACCTCCTTGCACAGTAATAATAGGTTTCTTAGGAGTACAAAAGTAATCATTAGCATAACCACCTCGAACCACTAAGATAACTAGCTTACGTGGAGCACCTTGAACTGTGAAGAGGGGTTTATTAGGTGCTTCATTCACATGTATCGAATTGATTTAGGATGGATTAGGTATATCAAAGGTGTACTTAGAAGAAGAATGACCACTATTGTTGGAAGAATTGTCGATAGTCTCTCCTTGCACTAAAATGTTATAATGGATAAGATCAATTTTAGGAGGGAGACTAGAAGTAGGAATTGATGTTTTAGAAGAAAGAGTATTACTAGGAAAGGTCATATCACCCTCTATCATCAAAGGATCTACATGGGGAATAGACTCTCTATGAGAAGGATCAAAATTATGTTCTAAAGTCTCACCTTTGAGGGGGAGATCTCTGAAAAAGATGTTAACTATCTTATCTTGAACTAGGGTATCCTAATGAGTAGAACCAAGTTGAGGAGAGGGAGATGCTTCATTTTTAGAGAGAGAATGATTGAGATTCATGGAAGGTGAGATGCTATCAAGGGACTTATCAATCATGAATTTATCCCCTTTGGCTAGGATTCTCTCATGGGGTAGAGAATAATCAACACCTTCTTCTAGTAGTTCATCCCAAATAGTGAGGTCATTGAAAGGAATATCTTGCACAAAGATGTTCTAATTTTTATTGCCAATTTTGAGAGAAGAGATAGCATTGTTCATTAATTCTTCAACCTGAGGAAGAAGAGCATCAATATATGTGTTTACATCTTCTTCTTGCCTCAAAATGTGTTCAATAGGATCTTTAGGGGAGAGAGAATTAAGGAAATTGGTCTTGGTTTTATCTTCTTTCTCTAAGGCATCTTTAGGGGTAAGACAAACTTTAGGAGAAGGGCAAGCATTTCTCATTAATGCATCATCTCTAGTGAGAATTTTGTTGGAATCAAAAGAGGGAATGTCCTCACTAGAAAAAGTAGGGACAATACCATCTTCTCTCACAAAATGAACCTCATGAGGGGAGTATTATTTAGGAGGGAGGTAAAAATCTTTCTCCAAATATTCATGCATAGGAAGGAGACCTTTGGAAGAAGTGTTCATAACCTCTTGTTGTACTAACATGCCCCCATTAGTAGACCAAATTTAGGAGCATATAAGTCAATGTCTATCACTTAGAGAGGCATCATGTAAAGAAGGTAAAGTAACATTAAGAAATGTGTTTATTATATCATCCTCTTCCTCTAAGATAGCTAGATGAGAAGGGCACATTTTAGGAGAATTGTCAAGATCACTCTTCAAATCTTCATCCTTAGAGCATGGGAGAATTTTGAAGGGATTGGTAACAACTATTTTAGACACAAAATGTTGTCATAGATAAGAGGTGTTTCTCTAAGAGATGGAAAAATTGAAACAAGGGAAGCTAACCCATTATCACATTTAGGAAATGAATGCATCATGACAAAAAATTTCCTCTTTCAAATGATAACATATGCAAAATAGAAAGAAATGTTTAATTTTAACCAATATAAGCACTATAGATTTTCATTTATAATAATTAAATTTATGAGTTAAATGTGTTCCTAAATCAGATCTAGAATTATTGATCCAAATTCAACTATCCACAAGTTCAATTTTGAATTGAAAAATTAGAGTTTTAACAAAATTAACCTCTAAATTTTGAAATTTGCAAGGAATTGAAACTTGTAAATGTAAATTTGAATTTGAAATAGAAAAAATTCTCACATTTAAAAACGTGAATCAGAATTAAAGAAGGTTGCATTCACGTCGGGTTTACCAAAATGTGGTGGTAGGAAAGCGAGATCGGGTTACTAGGACCTAATCCCACTTTTGCTAACACATTGGGAATACAAAAGAACCTAGGGAGATAGATCACTTTGGATACTTCTTGAGAGAAAGAGAGAGCCACTTTTACCTCTTAGCATTTCTATTCCTCTTGTTGCAAATGATAAGAAATAATAGGGTTTGAATGATCAACTAGATTAGGAGATACAAAATGAAGCACAAATGAACTTGAATTTGAACAAACTTGTAGATCTAAAATTGAGATACTGAAAACATGAAAGGGGGAGGATTCTTGATGTCTACCTGATGCTACAAATTGAACAAAACTAACCTGAACCTAGGTGCAACACCATTGTCCTATTTTTGCAGACATGAGGTTGCAACTAAGACATTGCAAATCTCAGATCCTAAAGCTACAACCTGCTAAAAATCACTGAAAAGTAGAGGGACCATGGCGCCATGCCACTGTCCTAGGTAGGACTACGGTGCTTTTCCCTTTGCCTAGGTAGATAAGGGCATATATGATGATTCTAAGTGGTTCATGTTCTTTTTGCTCAGCTGAAAGTGCCTCTGGGTACCTGTTTCTGCACCTACAACAATCCCAAAAGTAGAGATATTGCCACTAGATCTCCTATTATTCTTCAGTGTCTTCAAGGATCCTAATTGGTGAAGAATTCTTCAAAAATTCTTGATGAATGTTGTTGACTATTGTTGAATGTTGTTGAAGACTCAACATAGGCTTCTCTTTCACTACATAGAAGTCTTCTTGTGCTCCAAAAACCTGCTCTTAGATTCTTAGAAAGATCCATCCATCACTTCAATTGAAGAAAGAGAGCTCTTATGTATGAAACCCTAGATCTTAATTTTGACTTAATTCCACCTTTAGTTTGACCTATGAATTGAAATTCCCACCAATCTTTTGGGGTTAAGTATTATAATATCATACAATTGTGCTCCCAAAATTTTGGGAAAAATGTCAAGGACCGTGGTGGGAACGCACATGGTCCGACTAAATTTTCAACAAATTTTTAGGGCCATAAGATATGAGGCTATTAGAGGGAATCCCAAAGTTATAGCTGATTTTGATCTATTTTGATATGCGAAATTGGGCCTTAAATGTTGAAATAGGACATAATTAGGGTTTATTATTAAATGATTTATTGGAGGAATAAAATTAAAAGGGGCAAAATTAAGGTAAAGGGTCCAATTTTATGATGTATGAAGTGATGAAATATGACTTTAGGTTTGATTAAATTAATTAATTAAATTCTTAAAGGGAAACTACAATGCAAGATGCAAACACACTAAGGCGGGTGCTAATTGAAGTGTGAAATTGTACCACCCTAGCAAGGGTTTACAATTTACAACACTACATAGATATTTTATATTTCTCCCCTATATTTATTTCTATTTATCTCTCACACTCTTATACTAGCTATTTGGGAAAAATGTCGAGGACCGTGGTATAATATCTTGTTGGCCATTTTGTGGAATTGATTATGTGTTGCATTGATATTTTGTCATTGATGATAACACTAGCTATTTGGATGCTTTACCGACACCCTTCTAGTCTTGGTAGGTTGCGTGGTTTCTAGTTGATTTGGATCCAGCATGATCCGGTAGGCTCCAATATAAGTTGGTGATGGAATTGGCTTGTTCATGATACTCATGCTCATATTCAGTTAGTCAGTTTTGGTCTGGTGATTGGATGCTATCCTGCTTGCTTAGAAGCTTAGTTTCTGGTTCTGGCGAGGGTTTCATTGGTAGAGATTTTGATGAAGATCTTTGATGAATTGCATAAGTGGTGTTGGTTCAGCTTCTGGTGGAGTTTCAGGATTTTGTTGGTGATCATGTTCGAGACTTGGCGGATGGAGATCATTTTTGTAGTGTGTGGATGTATAATTGTTCCCGGTTGATCAAGGTTATGGACTGGCTTTAATGTAACATGTGGATAGGACCTCTCAATGTATTTCTGGGATGTCTATTGTGTTGGATATTATTTGTTCAGTCTAAGACCAACATGGTTAGTAATTATGTAATTGTTTATTACCTGGTGGCCGACCTAATTGTTTATGGTCGAGGGTTTGTATATATAGATGTAAGATCTCATTGTAGATCATCATGGTTATGGTTAAAGGCCATGGTCAAGGAATGTAATGTGTGAATAATGTAATATCATTTAGGTAGAGGATTTAGTTGATCATTGGAGATCAAATTAGGTGTATGTAAGAGTATTTAGTCCTCCGGTATTAAGCTTAACCAGAAATGTACTCAGGCATAAGAGATGCTATCTTTTGCAGTTCAACACTTCTTAGGATTGTAGTCTGATTTTTTTGTAGTCAGGAAGGCTCCTTTTGTGATGTTCATTGCACTCTAGGATGTTGGCCTTCTTGCAAGTGCAAGCCCCTCAATTGTAATTAACATAATTACTAGAGAAGTATTATTTGACTATGGGTAGGCTTCTCACTGTGGTTTTTCCCTTTACTGGGTTTTTCACATACAAATCTTGGTGTCATGCAGACGGTATTTATTTTGTGATTATTGTTTATGCTTAGTTGGTTTAACTACTATTCTAGTATTAATTTTTTGGGTTCCAGTATTAAAGTTTAAATTGCTTATAGTTTCGGTAATATGTGACAACTGATTCACCCCCTCTTAGTTGTCTTCCAGTTATTTGAACTGTCTAACATATCTATCTCTCTCTTTGCCTCTCTCTTTGTCTCTGTATATATACATATCTATGTACACATACACATACACATACACATACACATACACATACACATATGCATATGCATACACATACGCATACACATACGCCTTTATTTGAAGCTTCAAAAAATATATCTAGATTATCCAAATGCCTAAAATCATACCATGACATAAATTTTCATACAAAAATATTTTTTATTCACATGAGATAAAGCTCTAATACCATATGAGAACTAGGAATCTAGTCGAGATGAAAATTACAATTACAAAAATAAGAAACACTAGTAGTATCTAGGTTATACCTATAGGATATTGTATGCAAGATTTATATACTTCCGAAATCATTATCTTAATAACTAAGAATCTAAAAAACATATCAATATGATTATATCATGTAAAATATTCTATAGTCACAAAGTGCTCATAGAATTGTAATCAAATTGTCGTTAATAGATAATATTGCAAAAATGGTGAACATATTACCACTAATTATGAGTATGTATACTCATGACAAGAAACCAATATAATAATTAGAAAGAAGTATATAAGTGCACCTATGCAACAAAAGATGCACTAGAATTTTGTAAAAAAATAAATCCAAAGTTCCTCAATGTATCATCAAAGAAATACAAAGTTATGAATGAGTACCATTCTCAACACAACAAATAACATGAGTGAGCATATTACATTGGATCTCACAGTAATAGAAAAATAAATTACAACTCTTTCTCAATGGCCATTCTATTATCGTCATCCTTTATCCAATAATAATTTTTATTTCATGACAATATAGTCATTTCATGGAGGTAGAGAAACCCCATATTATAAACAATTAGAAAGGGGCTTCGCATCTTCTAATCCTCGTATGTAACACTCCAATTTGTGAGAAAATCATCCATATAATTTGCTTGTCTTAACACACATATTACCAAAAATAACATAGCTCTATAAAAGTAGGTTTGAAAAAATGGGATTCTTTCACTTAATAGACATGCTGAATACATGCTATTTAAAAGGTTTGAGCAATTAACAAGCAATGCTCCATTATGAGGCAAAATCAAATCAACTGTATGATTGAAGCTGGAAGTTTTCTTAGATATATTTTATGTAATGATAGTGACTTGAATGGTGTAAATCTATACAATAATAAAAAAATAAATTATAACTCATTATCAATGACCATTCTATTATCATCATCTTTTATAAACAATAATAATTTTAATTTCATGACAACATAGTCATTTCATGGAGGTAGAGAAACCCCATATTATAAACAATTATAAAGGGGCTTCTCATCTTCTAATCCTTATAAGTAACACTCCAATTTGTGATAAAATCATCCATACAATTTGCTTGTCTTAATAGTTAACACATATATTACCAAATATAGCATAGCTCTATAAAAGTTGGTTTGAAAAAATGGGATTCTTTTACTTCATAGATATGCTGAATACACTTTATTTAAAAGGTTTGAGCAATTAATGAGCATTGCTCCATTGTGAGGCACAATCAAATCAACCATAAGATTGAAGCTGAATGTTTTCCTAGATATATTTTATGTAATGATAGTCACTTGAATGGTGTAAGCTATACAATAATAAATAAATAAATTACAACTCGTTATCAATCACCGTTCTATTATCGTCATCCCTTATAAACAATAATAACTTTCATTTCATGACAATATAGTCATTTCATGGAGATAGAGAAACCCCATATTATAAACAATTAGAAAGGGACTTCTCATCTTCTAATTCTTGTATGTTAAACTCCAATTTGTGAGAAAATCATGCATACAATTTTCTTGTTTTAACACATATATTACCAAAAATAACATAGCTCTGTAAAAGTTGGTTTGAAAAAATGGGATTCTTTTACTTCATAGACATGCTGAATACACTCTATTTAAAAGGTTTGAGCAATTAATGAGCATTGCTCCATTATGATGCACAATCAAATCAACTATAAGATTGTAGCTGAATGTGTTCCTGGATATATTTTATGTAATGACAATGACTTGAATGCTGTAAAGATATATATAATTTTAAGTGATCCACTTGTGGACTAACACTCTCACTTTCAAAGCTGCTACCACCGCTGTCAAATTCACCTCTGAAATGGGTGGCGAATGCAAGAGTTTACCAGCAGGAGCAGCGGGGCCTCTCATTTCATGCCTTCGAGCCCCTTCACTAGACTTGACGAGCACCATTATGCCCTTAGCATTGCTTCTCCGATTCTGACCCACACAAGGATTCCTCTTCTCACATTTGATCTTGTGCGTGATGGGAGGCTCCTGCATCTTGGCAAGTTGCTTCATTTCAGCCCATAAACTCTTCAAGTGCTTCAATTCTTCTTCATAGTCGCGGACCGAGATAGGCTACAGGTTGCTTCTATAAAATAGGGGAGAGGTCAGCGGTTCGACTTTGTTGGGTGACGAAACTGTAGGAAAGGAACCCGCGTCTCTCCATCTTCTTTCAATCACAAGTTCCATTGCCAACTCATTCACACAAGTTGGAAGAGTTGGAAGCCATATTTCTCTCTTCCCCTCTCTCGCTCTATTCCGAAAACACAAAAATATTACGAAATTTGCAGTCTATTGTTCATCCTTAAAGAATTAATACTTTGTGAATCTGCAACAGGATTTTAATAGTCATTGGGCCCATTTACAGCAGTATGAAAAGCAACTCCATTTATACAAATTTTTTTACTTGCTGCGAATTCCTCCTTTATTTTTTGAGACTCTTCCTATGTAACATCCACATAGATTCCAACCAAAAATCTAGAGTTTTATCCCTCATGAAAAAAGTATCATTTTTTCTAGGGGATAATTCTATTAAGTCTTTGTTTTTAGTAACCATCCTCTCTGTCAACAATCCTCTGTGGCTTCTTAAATCTTAAATCCTAGATCATCATTTTCCAAAGGGTGACACAATAGAGGCTCTATTTTCTCCTCCAAACTCTTCTCTTCTTCTCCTTTCGCTCTTTAATTCCTCCAAATAGACACATTGATTGGGCTTCCTCTAAAGAAATGGCACATAGAGAATACAATAAGTAGCTTGGGTAATCATGGGCTCGAATTCATTCGCTACATGAAAGAGGAAAATGACTGGGAATCCCATCTAACCAATTTTAGCTTGTATGTAACTGAGTTGTGGTGAGCGCAAGTCTAAAACCGTATAGTCCTCGCCTTCTGACTACATAGATGCCTTGCGACCACCAACTTCAAGCGACAAAAATAAGCAATAACCAGCCAATTTAAGTGACAAAATTTCCTACATGAACCAATCAATTTAATATGGCACTCATAGATTCGATGGCGTTTACAAATATACCAACACATGGAAGCATTGCCTTCCTCATGGGTACTGCCTACTCTGTTTTGAATGCTCTGCTCTTAAAACCTACATCTTGTAACTGGACTGATACCAATTGTTAAAACAAAAGACAAATTGGAAGCACACAAATTATACACAACACATTATTTAACATGGCTCACCAATTTGACTACATCCTCCAGAAAGTAGAACATAGATCTTTTATTATTATTGCAGCTTCCATACAATAATCTTCAACAGAAGACAAAGGGACAAAGATAATATGAAAGTTTAAAAGCATTGTCAAGCAAATAGATAAATGCTTGTTTTGCAGGGTTTCTTCATGTTTATGGCAAGTGGGCATTTGGGGACATAGTTTGGGCGAACACAAAAGCAAGGAAAAACAGTAATGAAGTAGACTATCAACGAAGAACAAAAGGCATAGACGTCATGAGATATGCAGAGCTTGGATGTTACGAAGCTTCTTATCTATGGATGTGGCATGGACTATAGACTATAGTTGGCATACTCTTCAACGCCCACATCTTATCTGCAGGGAAAATAATAGAACCCAATTGCCGACTGTTCATTTTAGCCATTCTTGCTCTACAGCCTTGTGCACAAACGGTGATCGCCAAAAATGAGTACCCGAGACCTTTTAGCTATTTTAGCCATTCTTTCTCTACAGCATTCACTTTGGAAATCTTGGGTTATTTCACATTGGTATTCTTTCGCATTGGTAAGAGCGAATGCTTCTGCCAGCAATCTGCAATGCCTATCTCAGATTGCCAAAATACATTGTATCAAAATCTCAAGTAAAAAATGTACAGCTTGTATATAACACATCTTCGAAAATAAATTTATCCAAAAAATATAGTTTGATTGGCTACATCCTAGAATAATTGCAGGAACTAATAATTTGATTCAGCCTATTGTACCTCATTCTTAATTAGAGTTTTTTGGGAAGATTGGTTTGGCTATGGTCAGTGTTGTAGTAGACACACGTGGAGGATTTACAATTGTGTCAATTTTTATAAACGAAAGAGACTGTGTCAATATGGTCCAAGGTTTAATTCTTTTCTTCTTCTACAGCAGTTTTTATTGTTGAGATTTCTCTTGGGGCCCGAACATGTTGATTCTATATTGCTCCTTCTGTTACAATACATTCTCATTGATATTCCTACTAAAAGTAAAGCTCTTTATCTTCTGTAACTCTGCATTTGAAATTTATATTATTAATGATAATTTTAGGTAAAATAGATTCAGCTTTCCTTCCAAGATGACAAATAAAATCTTGTTTAAAAAAAAATTAGAAAAAAAACAACTCAAGGGCAATAGGTGCGCCAAGTTTTATTCACAATTCGATCAATTACATGTATCGAATGAATGGAAAGGAAATAGTGAATGAAGGGAACACTAGTAGAGGATCCGGTTTTATTTATTCTATTTGACAACGAAATTCTAGTCTTGAGAAAGGAACACTGGCTATGTCTTGAGAAAAGAACAAATAAACGCCACCAAATAATGTCTGGTAAATAATGTCTGGTAAGATCTTTCCAGAAGCTATGAAATTCTATCTAATAAATTTATGTTTTGGATTTATGTTAGAAATATTTTAGGCATTCAAATATTATTTTTTAATTATTATTTACTTTTGTCTTTAGTATTTTATATTATTGCAATGTATTACAATCATAGTAAGCTTGTGTATGATTGGATTTCTATATATTAGTCTGTGTATGCCACTAATATGATTTTTAATGTTTATTTATGCTCTAGCATACATTGAATCTTGTTTCAATTGACATATTTTTCCTTGGGATAGTCACTTATCTACTAGCCATTGCATTGTAGTGTGCAATGGGTACACCAAGGAAATTTTTGTTTAATTTTAAGAAGATAGGAAAAAATGTAAATAATAATGTAGATAAAGTTGACTCTTCATATTTGATTTTAAAATGTCTTCTTAATGAAACCTTACATACATTGAGATACGTGGCTAAATTATGTTGGCTAAACTAGTTTAAAGCTGAAATTCATGAGAGAAAAAATAAAATTTTAACTTAGATCTTTAATTTTGAAAAAAGTGTGCAAGTGTTTAAAAAATCTAACTACATCTCATGTTGTTGTTGCTCCTTTTTTTCTATATCTTATGATCAGCCTACTTTTGGCAAACTTATCCATAAAAGTATATTTATCCATTTTTTTTGAATTGACGAGGAACCCTGATACACTACCATTCAAGTGATTTGACAAATAAAAATTAAAATATGAGCACACAACATCTTAAATTTCTTTCCTTTTAACTCTTCTCTTTATTTCTCTTGATTCTCTTAAACATAGGGTTGGTAATTGAATAAATAATTCTTTTGTTGATTATTACTAATAATGAAAAAGGTAGTTCTTACTCTTGTGTTCATGTTGGTGTTGAAAAATGCAAGTAGGTTATTGGGTTGCATGTTCAAGCGTTTGTGCTATATCTAAAATGCAACAAATTTTTTGATGCAATATTAGCATAATAAAATATGATAAGTGCACAACTACCACCCTAACTTTCTCTTTGGGCCTTTTTTGACATCTCAAAAAAAAATGTTAATATGTTATCTTATATTTTTCAACATCTCAAGAAAAACCATGTTCATATGGAATCATATTTAAAGATGTGGACTTGAAACTTTAATTCATAGCAGTGCCCTGGCAAATAAATTACTGTAAAAAAATTAGGAGTGGTTTAAAATTTCTATGTAAGATTACCATCTCTTCATCTCTACTTGTTTATCTCTAGTTCTCCTTGTTTGTCTATCTCTTTATCTCTTTCCATCTACCTCTCTCTCAATCTCATTATCTCTTAGAAAATTAAAAATAATAATTAAAGGATATTAGAATTAATTTAATTTATATTTGTTACCTTATTAAAAATTTATTTATTGTAGAATTGTTATAGTTGAATTTTATTTTTATTTCTATAATAAAATAAAATTCATCTTAAAACTTAAATTAAATGCTTAGAGAGAGATCAAGAGAGACCAAATAACTTTTGATTACTCATTTCATGCTAATAATTTAAGGATAGTGTGTATCCTTGAGAAATTATGGTTAGCATGGAATGCCATTTGATTAGGGAGACACATAGAGAAATAAAGAGATAGAGGTATATAAATATACTGATAAAAATAGATAAAGAGAAGAGACACAAACCAATAGATAGAGAGGGGAAGATGGAGTAATATAGAAAGAAAAATAGGGATAGGGAGAGAGATAGAGAGGAGTAAGAGGAAAATAGAGAGAACTAGAGAGATAGAGATATCATACAAGAGAGATGGGGTGAATACGAGGGAGAGAAAGAGAGATGGAGAAAATGATATATTAATAGAAATGGGAGAGAGATATATGGAGACATAGATTGAGAGGAAAAGATTGAGAGAAATAAGGTGATAGACACAAGTAATAGAGGAAGGTTTAGAGAGAGGGAGAGAGATAGAGATAGACATAAGGAGGAAAAAACAATGAATGTGTGTATATGAGTTAGAGAGATGAAATAGTATTAATAAAAACTAGCATATCTTACTTTGTATTTTTAGTTCGGCTTGCACTTGCACAAAGCTAGGAATGACGTGTTTTTGACGCACTCAAATTTATGGTTCAAGTACTACACTTATTGTTCGGCTTGCACTTGAGTTAGAAAATTTCTTTATCTTTAATACATAGAATTGATTTTTAGTACATAGAATTTTATTATCTCTCCCTCTCCCTTTCTCTTCCTCCCTTGCATTATATCACTAATTATTACTAACCACTTTGGTAAAAAAAATTGTAACATATTGTCATATCTTCGTATTTAAAGACATCTAATACTATACTAAATCATATGATGTAAGAACGTAAAGGTTAAACAAGGAGAATTTATGTAGCATGCAAGTGGCTTATATGAAAATGGTGTAGATTTTGATTTTTTCCCCTTTAGGCTATTATATTTGCTACATCTATTTATCTCTCCCTTTCTCGCTCCCTCCCTGAGCCTATCACCCCGTCTATCTCTCTATATCTACTTCTCTCTATTTGTTTAAATCTCATAATTTTTTTCTCCCTCTGCCCATTTGTCTGTATTTCCTTATATCTCTATATATGTATCTCTCTATCATTCATTTAAGCTTTATGTGTTAGTTCTTTTTTTCTTCTACAGTAGTTTTGATTGTTAAGATTTTTCTTGGGGCAATTCTATATTGCTGCTTGTGGTAAAATACATTCTCATTGATATTCCTATTAAAAGAAAAGCTCTTTATCTTTTGTAACTCTCTGCATTTCAATCTTTAAATACTATTAATAATAATTTTAGGTAAAATAGATTCATCTTTTCTTCCAACATGATAAATAAAATCTTATTCTAAAAAAATTTGAAAAAATACAATGATTTCAAGAATACGTCTATGGGGCAATAGGTGCGCCAAGTTTTATTCGCAATTCAATCAATTACATGTATCGGATGAATGGAAAGGAAATAGTGAATGAAGGGAACACTAGGATTAGAATTTGGCGTAAGTCTGCAATTAAAATTAGCTTCATACATTTTGCATTCCAGTCAGGCAATTCGAACTACGACATTTGACAAAATTCATCGATGCCCATGCCTTAATTGCGTGGAATGGGCTTTGACCTTTAATTGCATTTGCTTGAAAGTCTCGAAAGCCTTAGCAACAAATACTTCACGCAATCAACATTCCCTATCGAAGCCTCCACTTTCGGAACTCATGTGTGCCAGGGCGTTGTATTTTTAACGTCCTTTACGTTTTGAAGGACGTCCATGCCCATTTTCAAATCTCTCACATTGCTGCAGACTGGAGAATGCAGGGAGAAGTGTTGAATCTGGTTTTACACCTTCATTTGCAGTGCTCGAGGGCTTCGAAAGCCTCTTTAGCAAATATATTTCGTATACATGTTGCTGTCACAATATCTCATGAGATCATATTCCTGTTTCAGCCATTTCTGTATTAAATAGTTGATAGGCTTTGTCAATGTTTGTGTGTTTGGCCTAAAAACTTTACAAACTCCATCAACGAATCTGTATTTTGCGTGGTTTATGGTCAATGCAAACAAAGACATCTCGCAAAACTCTTATGTGATTCCACATCTTGCATTTAAACCCTTTCTTCAAATATATTCGATGAACATCTGCAATCATTTCATACTACATTTCACCCTGCTCCCAATCTGCCATTGATGTCGTCGAGTAGAAACCCTAAGATCTCTGACAAACACAAAATTTAGGGCAGAGAAGACTTCCACTTTCTCGGGACTCGTTGGTACTTACTTTTTATCGTACCGAGTCCCGAGAACCATTTCTGTTTTTTTTTGTTCTTTATGTAATCATAGTCGCTAGTAACTTATGATTGAGCAACTCTATACAAGAAAAAAATAATACTAATATTAGTACTAGAGATATTTGTAAGGTAGTAAAATTGACTATCACCATGTTTGCTTTTAAAGATCAATTTCATACGAAAGAAGACTAAATCTTCTAATTCAATTTGAAGCCAACCAAAAAGTGTAGCACTTGAACCATAAATTTGAGTGTGTGATAAACACATCATTCCTGGCTTTGTGCAAGTGAAAGTCAAACAAAAAATACAACTATTAATATTATTTCATTTTTGAGCTTGAACTTGAATTTGTGGAATGTAACACATGAGCCTATTGCCTTTACCTTGACACAAAACTAAATTAAAGAAAGGTACTTCTTGAATGTTAAGAAAATAAATTATTAGCTAAATCCCATACATGTTTAGTTAAATATGAAGAGAGGTTAACTTTGAAAAAATTTATCTCATAAACTTTGAAAATAAACATCGATGGGATTAAAACCCTACATACACTGTGATAAGTGGCTAAAGTTTCTTGGTTAAACTAGTTTAAAGCTGAAATTTATGAGAGCAAAATTAAAATTGCAATTTAGATCTTTAATTTCGAAAAAGTGTGCAAGTTTTTAAAAACTCTAACTACATTGCATGTTGTTGTTGCTCTTTTTTTTTCTATATCTTATGATTACCCTACTTTTTCGCAAACGTATCGGCAAAAGTATAGATATTCATTTTTTTTCAATTGATGAAGAACCCAGATACACTACCATTCAAGTTTTCGATTAAGTGAAAAGAAGGTTTTGAAGGGGCCCCAAAACCATTTTACAGAAAGATAATCAAAAGATAAGACATTAAAGACTAGCTAGATAGAGCGAAACACAAAAAAGAGACAACTGGCAAAGACAAAAAGCCAACAAGAAGCCAAAAGAAGCAAAGGGACAACACAAAGATAACTAAGGGATAGCCACGAGCAACAGACCCTAAGAAAGGTTTATTATAAGCTCCACCACTTCTTGCTCCAAATGGACCATAGAGGCAACATTACTCTTCAGTTCCTCCATCTCCTTGGCATGCTGGGTCATCTTCCTAGTACTAGCTCGAGTTCTTTTACCATGACTAGTATTTTCCACTTCAAGAGTCAAAACCTTATCCTCACTAGTATCAATAGTGTTCTTTTCCTAAAGGATATGTTCCAGTTTGCTGATTATCAAACTGAAGCTTTCGACAAAGGCTTTCAAAATTTTTTGGCTTTGTTCTTCAATTTTCTTTAGGGTGTTCTCATGGTTGAGAACTCGCTTCTCCATATCATTGAATCTAGCCTCCACAACCTTAAATTGAGAGCCATATGCTCTAGTGATATCCTCTACATTGCTGATGGCTTTAGTGAATTCATTCAGGTAGTTAGGCAGGGTACTGAGCTTACCTGTTTCAACAGCTTCTAAGGTATCCACTTTTCTAGATGAATCCTCCTGCTTGTTCTTCGAACTGTCCATCTCCGAATAGACCCAATCAATAACCTTGTAGAATTCCATCATCCCACTCTTCATGGTATTCAACATGGTTAAAGGAGATATTTTGCTATCAATGTTGATCTCAACGGTAGTATTATCTAGGGTCTCCACGTTAAGACCAATAGCATTGGGAGATAGAGTATCACCTTCCTTCACCGTCTTCTAGTCTTATTCGACATCATCTATCCTTTTATTGGGATCCTGAAGAATGGGTTGAACATTTAGAAAATAATTCCCTTTATCTGGGTTGATTTTGGTGATGATAGGGCTCCGCTTGGTTTTCTTCTTTGGTGGTGGGGTAACATGATCACTATCAGTCTCCATCTCCTCATCATCCTCTTCATCATCTTCAAGCCAGATGTCCTCCTCCTGAACCTTACTTCTTTTCAATTTAACCCCTTTTCGAGCTTTCTTTTTTCTAAACCCAGAAGTCAAATATTTGTCCTTCCCCTTGCTAGATCCTTTAGTAGAGGTAATTCTATCACCATCATCTTCCCACTCAGTATCAGACCCCTCATCTTCACTGTCTTCTAAGTTCTCAAACTCATCATCTAAAACTAAAAGCTTAGTGATAGAATGCTGCATAGAGAAGGCCTTGACATGGTTGTATAAAAGAACCATTAACCCTTCATGCATGGGAGGGTTACTATCTGAATTAGGCCTAAAATCCTTAATGCTAGTGTTAAGAGAGATAAACAAATAGAAGGGTATAGACACCAAATATTTATCTTGAAAATTATTTAGAAGCACAAAGTGATAACCATATACACGAGAGTATCTACCATCAAGAGTTACATATTGCATGATAGCAAACAAAATCCATCTCCATACCTTCTTTATCACTTTTAGCGAGTAGTAGGTTTTTTTGGATTTCACCAAGTTCATTTTCTCAGACTCCTTTGGGAATCGCTTGATAGCAACTTTGGTAAGCTTCCCATTTGTATAAAAATTTATGCCTCCCATTGGCATACAAGTGACTTTCACGATCATCCCTTCGTCGATTTCAACCTTTCTTCCTCCTATGGTAATTTTTCCATATTTCCAATTTTTTTGAAAATTCTGGTAATGGTACGGTTTTTCCCTACAATTCTCTCCATATACCCTATCATCTTGGCCATTTCTAGAATGGCCCATGCCTTCGGCTTATCTTTCCATTCATCACAAGAGAGCAGTTCAATTCTTTTCCTATCACCTCCCATGGCATCAACAAGTAGATTATTCTTATGCTTCACAATGCCGAATAGGACAAAAATAGAGATCAAAGTGCACAACAAGAAGGTCTTCAAAATAGAAATGGGCAATCACAAAGCATGTGGAGTCTTGTCCCCATTAAACGCCAACTCAATCTTTGAGTGCCGCCCTTTTCAATTTATTATGGCCTTTTTCATTGATAAGTAGATTGTCATTATTACTTATCACTCCCTCATAACAATGCACTCTATCATAAATATGGAAGGCACGGGCCTCATGAGGAAGATCTAGCTCACCTCTCCAGCTCATCATGTGATCAAGATGAATAGCCATGTTAGCAACCCGATCGGCAATAGTGTTGATTTCTCTATAATTGTGACATACAAGACACAACTTGAAAGAATTAATTATCTCCTTAGCTTGAGATATGATATTTTTTATGGTCCATGAAGGGGAGGATAGACCCTTTAGGCATTGATCAATGTTGTTAGAATCTCCCTCGCACTAGACTTTAGTAAATCCCATCAATTTAACAAGGGACAGGGTTTGGTAAGCAGCCATGGCCTTGGCTAAGTGGTTAGTCTATGATTCCATGGGGAGTGTAGCGTCGAACTGATCTGTAATCCAAGATATCACTCTAGAAAGAAGAAATCTCCAACTTACACAATAAGCTCAAAACTGGTCAAGAACCCAGAAACAGTTACTCTAGAAAGAACAACTCACTGAAAAAGAACCCATATGAACTGGAAATATGGAATAATGCACAACAACATGCCTACAACCCGAAAATATAATCCACAATGAAAGATAAACAACTATCAAAATACACTTAATGAAACACAAAAAATTGCTACATGGACTATGTTACTAGATTTTTACCTACAGGCTCAATCAGGTAGAGCAATTATGTTTTTTAAGCAAATGGTACATTTTATAAAATTTTATGCTACATTCAGTCATACAAATGAGATAATTTTACAAGATTACATGGATACAAATCATTTCAATCATGCATGTAAATGAAACATAAAATATTTCATAATCTTTTGAAAAAATGGAATTTTTATTGAATGGAAGAAAATATATGTGTCTCACACAAGAAGCCGTGAGACTAACTTTGCTCATATGATGTAAATTAAAAGATAAATATGCATAAATGAGTGAATGTAAAAGAAGGGAAGCATGCATATGAGGAATCTAGTCATTGCCTGAATGAGTAGTATTGTTGGTGTGTTTTGTTGCTCCTGGTTGCTTGGCTTTGTTTCTTGACCTGAATCTTGCTTCTAGGTGTCCTCTAGCTTCCTGCATAGATGAGAACAATGAGTTAGAAAAATTGCTCTAAGCAATGAATGATTATATCCTACACATGTACATTCACACATGCATACATATGCTAACTCCTAGGTGCATCATTATCAAAGCCAAAGCAATACTATCATACACACCTAAAATAAGCACTTTATTTCTAATTGTTTGCTTCGTGTGCAGAAACAGGCTTAATCATTTTCAGTTTTAGCATTTGGGGTAAAATGAGTCTCCCACAAGGGTTGGGCCTAGCATGCAAATGAAAGGTACAATTACTACATTTTCCCTGAAGACTATTTAAGTCCAGAGTCCTGCCAAAGGAATAATCTAATTTGAAAGGAAAAAATATTGGTGTTGATCTTTGTTTTTGTCATTAAAGGATTCATTTCGCATAAACTCTGGACTTAAATGGTATCGGAGTATTCATGCCATTCAAGGAGGAACTAGTGAGGCATATAATAGTTGTTCAAAGACAACAAGGAGAAAATGCAAATTCAAAGTAAAATGGAGGGATAGCAGCAGTCCTAGATACCTTGTTAGAACTGTCAATAAAACTGAAAAGGGACATATCATTTCAAAGAAGCATTTGGGCAGACCCTGAACTTCCAAAGTTCCATGAGGCATACAACAATTATTAAAGAACAATGAGGAACTGCAAAAGATAATGGTAAGTCATATTAACAACAAGGGGTATTCACATCATAATCCTCAATGACATCCTACATCAAACATGCTGCAAAATGAAAATTTAAAGTTTAGTAACTCTAAGTGATGGTGAAGTTGTTTTCAGAGGTATTATTATTCACTCACTATTAGTATAAAATCAAAGGGAGTACAATGACTCTACTGAGTGATCAAGAACACCATTGACTATTGGAGTCACATAAAGCAAAGTCTCGGCCATTCAACAAGATATAATGATATCACAACCGGGGATATGATCACAAACAACAGACACAAACATTAGTTGCAGCCTTTTGTTTCCAGTATGCCATTTAACATGTTCATACAAGATATAGCCAGGAGTTATAAGAAGATTCAAAATAGTGATCTTTTTCTTAAACAGTTTTGCAATCATTAATTATAAGTTTAAGAATGACAAAAGAAAGGCCAAATCTGCTCTTTTATAGTAGTCACCTACTGTCAAGAGTATGATTACATTTTCATCAATATGCAGAGATAGGAAGTGCATTTTTCAGCTAAAATAATGAATCAAGGACCATTTTCAGTTTCAAATACTATGTACAGTCATGAATACAAAATTCCATTACAGTATATGTATTTTGCATTTAAAAGTGAAAGACAGAGATCCAAAACTTCCAGAAGTGCATGAAGATAAAAAAATATGCTACAGCCAACAATCAAGTCACAGTGACAAGCCTCAAAATACACATAGAGAAAACCATATAAGAGATAAAGGCCTTCAGTAAAGAGATGCAGTGCCCTGTTCAGGATAGTGTAAGAAGGTTTGAAGGTTAAGAGTAATAGTGCACAGTGACAAAGTTTATTGTTTGGGGCAACATTATCTACATTAGCACATAGTAAAACGTATCAAAGATGAAGTTCACGATGAGAAGAAAACTTTAGGTTAATATCTTTTGTCCTCAATCAAAATAAACCTCATGCAATTTCAAGTCAACTTATTAGCCTTGAAAGATGAAAGTGCAGACCCAGAGCAAAGAAAGAGATACCCACAAAAAAGAAATCCCAAATTTTTAGAATGACAATATGGCAAATTTTTCACTAACCAACGACATCCATGAGAGGGTTTCTAACAAAGATCAAACACAATGAAAGCATCAAATACAAATTTGCTAAAAGACACAGTTAGAATCGATAGTATAATAAAGGGAGTTATTCATTTTTTCTAACCTCTGCTCTAGATGACAATAAATATAAAAGAGTAGTCATGATTGGAAAAGGTCAGTGCAAAAATCATCAATGGTGTAAGATTGTTCAAATAAACAAACATTAACAGTGACTCACAGAGCCGTGCATGAAGAATAGATACACTACAACAGTCATGTTAAGACTAAGAACCATTTAGTAGAGCGATAACTCACCTGGAGTGCATAGTAGCAAGGAGAGTCGTTGTAGATTTCATGGCCCCCATGGAGGTTGTCAAAACCTCTCGGCCTCAAGCTTCTTTAGAAAGTTTGGATGGAAATGAGATGTTTCATCTCTTTCATCAAATTTTGTTTTAGTGTTATTTTTTGCCCTGAGGGAAAAAGTCAACCCTTATTTTTTTATGTCAGATATTTTATTATAATAAAACCTTGTAGTTTATTTCCACCGTGGGCTAAGACTTATGTCTTATGATTTCTTCAAACTCTTTGCCTCAATACAAGGATCTTTAGGATTGTTTAAATAATTTTGAATCACTTATTTTCTTTTTGATTCTTGTAATTATTGTTGAATGTAATAGGAGAAATAATCATTAAAGGAGATGATGAAGGATCTTTATTCGAATATTTCTTTATTTGCATTTATTTTATGAGTCAAGTGGGGGGGGGGGGGGGGGGTGGCATTTGAGATTATTTAAGGAGTTTGAGAGAATCTAGGGTGGTTAAGTTGTTTTGAGAATATATGGAGGGTATATAGGGACTCTTTATGAGTTAGTTTGGTCTTATTATTGCATTTTTGACAAATTTATGGTTTGACTAAGTCATGTTGGACTTTTTCACCCATTTGGAGCACATGTAGAAAGAATATAGGTCCTGGATTTGAGGCATTTTGAATGCATCCGACCCCAGTTTGTTGGGAGTTCCTATTCTTATGGATATTTTGAAGGAAGATTGGAGGATATATTGATGTTTGTAAGTCATTCTTGAGTTAGTTCCTGATTATGTAGTTTGGAGCCTTAGTGACTTCTAATAGTCCTTTGTCCTCTCTTATTGCCATATTTTTGTAACACATATATTTTGATATTCATAAAGCTACCTTGTAGACTTGTGATAGTTTGATCTCTTATTATTCTTGCAGAGTTGTGTATTTTCTAATTGATTGAGTTAATAGTGAAGAGTTTTTCCCTTCCTTATGATTTTGTCTCACTATATTTCATACCTTTTCTGCACAAGTGTCATGTATAGGTTTCAGGTTGTGTCTAAGTTACTGAGTAATCTCATTCAGACCTTCTTAGGAAATATTTATGCATGTGCATGTCTTGAATAATTTATATTATCTTATTGCTATCAGTATAGTTTATAGAGTGCTTTAGCTTTCTAATTATAATAAAATTAGCAGTTTTGGTGAATCACTTAGTATTTCCTTTTAGTTTGTAAAAGTAGGATTTTACATTTTTAGTTATCTTGTTTCCCTTTTCCTAAAAAAATAGTAGTTTTAAAGTGATAACCAGCTAGGAGGTGGCCTTATCTCAAGGTTCAGTTCAGTCATAGGTAACCCATGACCTTGAATTGATCTCATGTTTCTCCAGAAAGCTTAGTTTGTCAAACTTTGCAGAGGGTGAATTTATAGGAGATAACAAACTTAAGAAGAACAAAACTAAGGAAATTTTTTTGGTTGATGCAATATTTCTCATAGATCATGGATGCTCCTACATCAGACACCCTAGGTAGAAAGCGATGTTCCATTAGTGGAAACTCATGAATATTAAAAATGATTCAAAATAAGAACTCTCTACTTATTTCTGATCCAAACATGTTCCTTGTCTATGAATTGCTTCCTTTCCTCTTCTAGAACCCCAGCCATTTTCTCCAACTTCTGGTTCTCTTTGTTCTTCTTTTCTTGTTTCTTATCTGCACATTGTCTCTTCTTACTACTTTTCTCTTTACTCTGTAACTCAGATTTATTTCTGCTACAAGACTTCATCCCATCTACCACCATAACCTTAAAGCCATTTGGTTCCATCTTTCTATCAGACTTCTCTACTAGATCCTTCTGCAAATCCATGCCACCTATCAGGGTAGCCCCTATAACTAGCTTCTCATTACTACAATTCTTCCCAAGACTCAAATTTCTCACTTCTTTCTCCTTCTCCCTCAAGGAATTCAAAGTGAGCTTCTACCCATCCTTCTGAGTAGTGATCTGGTTTCTTCTACAATCATAAATATATCTTCTATCAAACTGCCAAGGTCTACCCAACAAAACATGACAAGCACTCATAGACACAACATCACGTAAGACCTCATCTCTAAAAGATCCAATATTAAAATGCATTGAACTCTGCTCCTTTACTTCTATCATTTGATCATCTTGTAACCAACTCACCTTTTAAGGACAAGGATTCTTAAGCCTTTGCAATCCAAGCTTCTCCAACATCTCCTCAGATACTAAATTATCAGTACATCCATTGTCCATGATAACCTTACAACACTTACCACCTAATTTGCATATAGTCCGGAAAAGACACCTTCTCTGAGTAGATCCGGTATATTCACTACTCTGCTCCATCAAGTTCCTCTTGAACATAAGAGATTCTCCCTACTTTGGTGTACTTTTAGATCTAGTGAGTCTATCTTCCTAATCCTCATTTGTCGCACAATTTCTTGCCACCCCTTGCTTTCACTCATAAGATCTATGTCTTGTCTCTCCACCCTTGAAACATATGCCCTAAAAAATTCTGCTGCTACTACCACTACCTTTTCTCTCTGTCTTTTGATATAGTTCTTTATTCCACTTAGGTTTTCATTCTTCATCCACTTCTACTTCTCTGAATTGACACTCATCTTCTCCTTATATCTCTCTTTTTCTCTAGGGTTATTTTGTTGTCTTCTTTTCACTTTCTCCTCATCTTTCAAAGCATATTGGTAACCCTCCTCAACTGTAGAAATCTTTAGCATACTCATCTCATCCTAAATGTTAAATACAAGTCCATTTATGTATCAAACCACCTTCTCCCTATCCATCTCTCTATGTATAGATCTAATCATCACCTTGTAAAATTCCTCAGTATACTCTTTCACACTCGTGTTTCTTTACTTCAGGTTCTACAACTTCTTGAACAATTCTAACTCATATTCTCTCGGAATGAACTTATCCTTCAATCTTGCAACCATCTATCTCCACTTGGTGATCTTCATTTCACCATTCTCAACTCTGTCTCTCTACAACTCTTTACACCATAAGGCAACATGCCCTTTCAATTTAGCTTGTTCCAGCCTAACGCTCATCGGGTCCTTAATATCCTCAAATTCAAAGTAGTCCTCCAACTCTTCGATCCAATCAATCAAATCCTCCAAATTTGACATCTTGAAATAGTTAGAAATCTCCACTTTATGTATTTTACTTTCTTGTTCCATTTCTCACAAAAATATTTCCTCTCTTCCAACTTTTGGTCCTTCAGCCTCTTCCACTTGAAGATCTTCTCCAGCTTCTTCATATTCATTTTCAGACTCTAGATTCCTTTGTAAACCAGCCAATGCATTTCGGATTTCATTCCTCACCTCATTCTTGAAATCCTCCATCATCTTCTCTACCCTCCAAGGGTTCATCCTTGTAGGTGGAATCTCCTCCTTTTCTCTGGTGCAACCTCCTCAACTTAGAAATCTCACTGTAGGTTTCAATTGCCTCACACTCGCAACCTGCCTCCACTCGATGATCTGTGTACCCAAAGGAATGCCTCAAGGTTTGCAACTAGATCTGATACCACTTCATGTAGCCATGGTCTGGTGGGTCCTCAAAGAGAACTGACTAGATCATGTAGCAAGAGAAACAAAACATCAATAAGAAAAACACATATAAATATGATCAAATCAGATATCCGCTTTGCCATACATTTAGCATAGAACATTTGGTACACTCACCAGTTACACGTAGGCTAACATGCTAGATTACAATCCATCTGGAACTCTCAGAGTTATCTAGATCTCCAATCTTGAATCTAGAACCTCATCTAATTCTTGTCCTCTAATAACTATAGAAAACAATATATATATCCTCCGAAAGACACCTAGGTCGGCCATAAAAGAATACATTAACCAAACAAGGAAAAGGAAATGTGTAAGATAGGTCAGCCCCAAAATGTGAAGATCCTATCCAGAAAGAACAATCTGTAAGTGTTGACCACAAAGGAAGGTCAACCAAGGGCCTAAGAATATTGAGTGTGGCACCAAACTGATCCGTAATCCAAGAACTCACTTTGGAAAAGAAGAAATCTACAACTTATATGATAAGCTCAAAACTATTCCAAAACCCATAATCAGTTACTATGGAAGCAACAACTCACAATAAAAGAACCCAAAAGAACTAGAAGTCTGGAGTAATGCACAATAACACACCTAGAACCTAAAAATCTGATCCACAATGAAAGACAAATAGCTACCAGAATACACTAAATGAAACATAGAAATTGGTACATGAACTGAACAAGAACAAAACTAAGGAAATATTTTTGGTTGATGCAAGATTTCTCATAGACCGGGGATGCTCATGTATCAAATAGGGAGAGAGATAGAGAGGAGTAAGAGGAAGATAGAGAGAAATAGAGAGATAGAGATATCATACAAGATGGGTGTGGTGAGTAAGAGGGAGAGAAAGAGAGATGGAGATAATGCTATATTAATAGAAATGGGAGAGATATATATTTGAGATACATATGGAGAGGAAAGAGTGAGAGAAAGAATTTGATATACACAAGTAATAGAGGAAGTTTTAGAGAGAGGGAGAGAGATAAAGATAGAGATAGGGAGGGAGAAATAGAGAGTGTGTGTATATGAGTTAGAGAGATGAAATAATATTAATGAAAGCTATCATATCTTACTATATGTTTTATTTGACTTGCACTTGCAAAAAGTTGGGAATGACATTTTTTTGATGCACTCAAATTTATGGTTCAAGTACTACACATATTGTTTGGCTCACACTTGAGTTAAAAAAAATTATTATCTTTAGTACATAGAATTAATTTTTCGTACATAGAATTTTGTTATCTCTCCCTCTCCCTTCCTCTTCCCCCCTCAGATTATATCAGTAATTATTACCAACCACTTTGGTAAAAAAATTTGTAACATATTGTCATGTCTCGGTATTTAAAGATATCTATTATTATACTAAATCATAGGATGTAAGAACATAAAGCTTAAACAAGGAGAATTTATTTAGCATGCAAGTGGCTTATATACAAATGGTGTATATTTTGATTCTTTCCATTTTAGGCTATTATATTTGCTAAATCTCTCTATCTCTCCCTCCCTTGGTCCCTCCTATCGCTTATCTATGTCTAATACTCTCCCATTCACTTCACGTATATCTCTATCCCTCCCTTTGTCTCTCCCCCTCTATATCTCTATATCTACTTCTCTCTATTTATTTAAATCTCATAATTTTTCTCTACCTCTCCCCTTTTCTCTATATCTCCTTATATCTCTATATCCTTATATCTCTATATCTCTATCTCTCTCTATCATTGATTTGGGCTTTATGTGTTAGTTCTTTTCTTCTTCTACAATTGTTTTGATTGTTGATATTTCTCTTGGGGTGATTCTATATTGTTGCTTCTATTAAAATACATTCTCATTGATATTCCTACTAAAAGAAAATCTCTTTATCTTCTGTAACTCTCTACATTTAAATATTTTATTATTAGTGAGAATTTTAGGTAAAATAGATTTATCTTTTCTCCCAAGATGATAACTAAAATCTTTTTCTAAAAAAATATTAAAAAAATTACAACGATTTTAAAAATACGTCTCTAGGGTAATTGGTGCACCATCTTTTATTCAGAATCTAATTGCACCATGTTTTATTCACAATTCAATCAATTATATCTATCGAATTAATGGAAATGAAATAGTGAATGAAGGGAACATTAGGAGATGATCTAGTTTTATTTTTTCTATTTAATAATAAAATAGAAAAGAAGAGGAATGAGTATGGATTTTAGTGGTTGTCATTTTGTAGAGACTCTGAAAAAATATCTTGAACATTAGCATACAGATTGAGATGAGCCTTGTTTAGGTATGATAAAACAACTTCTAATGGGCATTGTGGCACATGGCTGAGTTGGACATGCGCCCACTTCTCTGCCATTTCAGAGGACTTTTGTGCACATGGAACCTAACATTTGGCTAAGACATGCACCATAAATGTTATCAATGACACAAGAAGAAGAGTTATTAGTTTCATATGCATCGAATTCTCCATAGTTTTTAAGTCAAATTGGCACAAAAATGTATTTATCTTTCAACTGAATAACAAGTTCATAGGTGAAGATCAATGTGAAATCCAAGGAAATTATTAATTAATTAAATAATCAAATAGTCACAACACCACAAGATGGCCACAACTCAATATACCAACACCATAACTCATGCCAAGATACTCAACTGACCAGGATGACAATTTAAGCCTATAGTGTATAGAGGAATCTCATGAAATTCCCAACAACTTGCGATTGGGATAAAGACACACAAAGACTTGTGAGACTAGGTGAAGTCGATGTCTAGTGCCTACAATCCTGCAACCACCAATAACCATGATACTACATATACAATAATATATTATAAATTATCAAACAAGTGATAAAGAATTTCAATGTCATATCATGCTCATAATGAGTGGTATGACATTGTCCCTATCACACATACAGTAGTAAGAAAGTCACAAACACCATATCATCATCTCATCTAATATAATCATAAAGTGGTGTTAGCATAATGAATATTTCATCATAATCTCATAAGCAATGTAACCCATCCAAGAATGGTAAGTGCATTTAGTCTTGGTACTACAATAGCTTAGATTATTCCTTATTAATTTCTTGCAACAACACCTACCCCCAAAACTCCAAGATTACCTTTAGAGGCACTGTCAAAATTTTATTTCACCCAACCTTTACTAGGTCTTTCCCACATTGCCTTCTTTCTTTGCAGCAAAGTAGGATCAACTCTAGAAGTCCCCTTAATAGGCCTGAACTTCAGCAGTGGCCATAATGGCACTTAATTATTTAGTTTAATATTTAATAATATGTACAAGAATTTTATTAAATGAAATTTCGATAACTTTCAAAATTTTAACATAATAAAAATTTGGTCTTATAATTAAAGAGAAGAATATTTTTATTTTAAAATAAATATCTTGATATTTATCATAATTAATATAAGCTATAATTATACACGAAATATTTAATATATTAAGATATATATTTTTTAAATTGACAATTAAATTTATGCAAAAATAAATAAATATTAATTATAGATATAATATTTAATTAACTTTAATATTATATATTAAATAATAAATATATTAAACTTCATGGAGCTCTTTATAAGGCCATGGTGGGCTTCTAGGAAGGATAGTGGATGTTTATGTTCTCTTGTGTATTTGTAATTCCCATTGGAATTGAGTGTTCTAGTTATTGTTTCAAAGGTACAAGATCCTCCCCATTCTAGCACTCACAATTTTAGTGGGAGTCATTCCTCACCCTAGTCTACCATTGGAAATATCATTTTGATATTTCACTTTGTGCTCCAGACTTATGACATCTTCTTGCAAAGACAAATTTTTGTATTTAGATATAATCTGGGAATACAAGTCTTCAATTGTTAGCAATATTTTTCTATAGTTTTCATATGCCTTGATCTACAATCTCATAGATCATATGATATCATAGAGAAAAGAACCATCAACATAGCAAGGTAATACTCATATATTATAATGATGGAAATGATTAAAAAACACATCAAAATATTACTTCAGACATCCAAGAGCATTCAAAAAACATAACATAATCTCTAGACAGTAACCCAAGACAAACAGAGAATCGATAAATCCAAACAGAATACTCAAATATTTGGTAAACTAACTTAGAAGATTAAAACAACCAGATTTACTCATTTGTTTAGTAGCTTAGCGCATATACCTAATTCAAAAACACATCTATTGAGTCCTGCAATGCATATATCGTAATCTATGGTAAATTCATCAAATCCTATGGTGCATTCATAGTTTTTCAGCGCATTTGAATAACTCTGTAGCACATATGAGAAACAAAACAACACATTTGACAGGTAGAATAATGCATATACTTAACAAAATAACGCATATGTCCTTTTAGTGCATTTGCTCAGAAAACTCAAACAGAAACATGAAACTTAAGAAAATAAAATAAAGTGATTCAAGTATCAAAAATTTATAGATAAAGGCTCAATGGAGATGCCCAGATCATAGGAAACAAATGATATAAATAAAACACTGAACTATAAACCATAATAAAAGATTTCTCAGAAATGGTCGACACGACATTGATCCAGAACACATAAAACTATATAGAATAAATAATTTCCTGACTCCTCCAACAACAACAAGGATGTAACAAAAACCAAATCTCAAATCCTATCCAAAACATAACTCACAGGAAGCCAAGAATGCACAGACAATGTTTGGAGAGTCGATCATTCCCAGTTGTGCACAACTACAGTACATAATATTTTTCCCAATCCATATAGTTGAAACTATAGAATATATTATATATGATGAAAAATCAAATTTAAACTATACAAACCTATATGAAATATTCTTCCCGAAAATCTCAAGGATACGTACAAAAGACAATCTTTTTAAAACAGAAAATGCAAGAGCAAGAAATCTTCCAACCTTGTGAAAATTTGAAAATGAAAGGATGGATTTGCTGAAGAAGATCCAACTAGCCACAATCCAAATTCCTCCAAACAATCCAAATCCAAAATCGCTGAAAAACACTTCACGAGCCAACCCTCAGAATATCATAGTAAAGCAAATAAATAGAAAACTAGGCCAAAACCATAGAAAATGTCGGCAAATAAAAATAATAGCAAAAATAATATTTCTTACAAGACCATAACAAAACCCAAGGCATAAATAAATAAGATATTATTGAATTAACTTACCCAAAAATTCAGCCAATAGAATAGGAGGGTAAGTACAAATATATATTAATTATCCCAATGTTTAAAAAGATAAATAATCATAATACTCATGGGTACAATCTATACAAAGCCCAATAAATAAATTTAATAAACCAAGGGCTATAAATAGATTAAAGCCACAAATAAATAATCAAAGGCTATATAAATATATTAATAATTCTTAAAGAAGATAAATAATAAATAGCCAATGATATAAAATCATTTAATAAATTAATAACTAAATCAATGAATAACATAAAAATCCAAGCATAACATCAAAAATGCATCCAAGAGATCACTCAACACTAAACAACTCATGCAAGACTGACAAGGGTAATAAATCTTAGACCTAGAGTGTAGAATGGGATTTTATGTCATCTTAGATCAACTTGCCATTGGGATAAGACAGAATCAGACCTTTGAAGCTAGGTGGATTCTATGTCTGGTACCTACAAGTCATGCATCCACAAAGCCACGATACAACATATACCATATATAATACAAGCAAGTGATAGAGAATCACAATGACATATCCTGCTCACAATGAGTGATGTGAGATCGTCCCTATCATGAAGACACTAGAACACACTCACAAACAATCAAGCAATATCATAATCAATCTCACATCAAGAATTAGGGTTAGTACATCATAAAATATCCTCAGACCATCATAAGAGAGTATTAACAACAAATACAAAGAGATATATATAAGTCATCAAATAAGCACATATCGTCATAATAACCCATATGACAATCCATAACATCATCATCTTGTTGGCTTGATGATGATTTTTGTATTGGATGACTTTATGTGTTGTCATTGATGGCACATATACACACATATGTTCACATTGTCATAGTCATCTTAGTGAATACAAACGGGTACTACTCCTAAGTCTTAGTATTGCAAACTGGTATCATTTGTATAGAGAGTTCCAACTGCTATATGTAGACAACCAATATATGCACAAATAACAATTGGTTTTTGTCATTTTCAATGACACCAGTTTGGAGAGACTGTGAAGATCAACAAAGAGGCAAATGGAGGACATTCAGTCTATGAGTTGGAAGTACTTAACACTCAACCATTATCGGCATTCCAACTGGTCTCACTGAGTGTGTGATGAGTTATCATCGGTCGTGATGAGTTATCTCAAATCAACAAATTAGGCAATAATCTATGATGTGCTATGTAAGAGTGTCCAGATACACTGAACCTAGGAAATTGTGATGAAGTTCTTGAGCCAACATGAAATCTAATGTCTATAAAATGACATTGTGATGAACTATTTTTATGATGTAAGATACAAGTGACGAGTTGATATGATTTATTGAAGGAGTTGTAGAGTATGTTGGTGATGTAGTATTGAGTGAGAAAAAGTGGATCTATACAAGCCAGATGTGCTAATTCTAGGTTATACCACATGTTGTTTTCTTATCACTACAATAGTTAAATCCCCTAACTGGGTAAGCTCTAACAAGATTCATTGTACAAATCCTCTAACTAGGTGATCCATTAGTTTGGGTTTGAAATCCTCTACTGAGGTTACTCCTAACAGGGTACTACCTTTAATCGGGTATGGTTCCTAACAGGGCTTTGGGATCTTTAACAAGATTCGCTCCTAGTAGATCACTTTGTAGACCTTAATCAGTCAATTACCTATTTCTACAAATATTTAACTTGTGAGTCCCATCTCACCATGGTTTTTCCCAGTGGCATTTTCCATGTATAAGCACTTGTGTTATATGGATGTTTTACTTGTTGTGGATGCTTTTATATCACTTTGGATTGCATATATAGTTTTAAGTAAACTGGTTAATTGTTTTTACTAGTCTGTGTTTAAAGTGGTATTGTTTTTGCTATCACTAATTCACCCCCCCTCTTAGTGCTTTCTAAGTCTATAAATTGGTATCAAAGCCTAAATTCCTTAAGCCTTAATCACTTGGAAGGAAAACCTAAATCCACTATGGGAGATATGAGTTATATAAAGATGGCTAGAGTGCTAGATGCAACCAAGGAAGAGCTTGAAATGGTAAGGGGCAGATTTAAAGATTCAGAAGTTAAAAAGAGTGAGCTGACTGAGAAAATATTGGATATCTTTGACAATAGTTCTTCAGGTGAGTCCAACATTGATGCACTAGCTGAAGAAGTGGTAAAACTAAATGGTGAAAAGCTAAATCTGAGGAGAGAACTTGAAGAAAGGAGGGTAGCTGAAGACCTAATCAAAGAGAGAGATCATGAGACTGCTAAGATCAAGCAGGGAAATGCATCTTTGCATGAACATTGGCATGAGGAGAAAGAAGAGAAAGAATCTTTACATTTAGATCTTTAAATGGAAATGTCTCTGAGAGAGACTCTGGTAAAGTACAATCAATATCTTACCAAAGAGCTTAGTGAGGCTAATGGGAAGCTTGAAAAATTTAATAAGAGTTCTTCTATGATTGATGAGTAGATCCAATCTTAGAGGATGAAGGGTGACACATCTAGACTAGGATTCAACACATTTGAGAAAGGATAATCATTCGGTACCAAGAGCAACATGCACAAAGATAAAACTACTCCTAAGGCTAAGAAGCCTATCGGTAAAAAAGTTTTCAAACCTGATTGCTTTATCTATCACAAACTTGAACATACTGCTAATGTGTGTAGAAGAAAACCTAATGTGAACACATGCTATAATGCTAATGCTAGATATGTGTCTAGAAGATTTGAAGGTCATTGTTACACATGCAACATGTATGGACATAGATCAATTGAATGCAGATATAGAGTGAACATTCCAGCACCTCACATGAATCCAAGACCTATTGATGACTGGAGAAGGATCTATGACAACTGGAGAAACTTTAACTAGCAAAAGGCCTTTGTCAACTGGTTCAGTCCATATGAGATGGAAAAGGTAACAAATGTGATTTGCACAATTTGCAATAATTATGGACATGTGGCTATGAACTACAGAAGGAGAACTTAAAGAGGTAATGCAGGACCTTGGAGAGCATATGGGATGGCCTTCTATCATTGTCACAAACTAGGACACATGGATAAGTTTTGTAGAACCAAGAAGAACAAACCGGTTAACCACTATGAAGATTAGAAAGGTAAGAAAAATGTTGATGTTGAAGAAACCAGAGTGGAGATGAACAAATTATGGAAGAAGAAAAGTCAGGACAAGTCTGTAGAAGAATCTAACCCTTCACCTAGTGTGGAGAATCCTGCACCAGAGAACTGAGCTTTTCATCAAGCCTAAGGGGAGCATAGCAGTAAACCTACGTCCAGACCCCTTGAAGAATGTATGGTAAGAGATTTTTGCATTTCAAGTTGTATTATGATAATTCTTGATATTATTATCTATTGGTTTTCTAAGGATTACTAACTGGTTATATACCTATAAGTATAGTTGAGTTTGTTACCCTATCGGTTGTGGAATTAATGTACTGGGTAAGTTTATAAAATAAAGTTTTACTATGTTACTTTTACCCTAATTGCATTTGAAGAAGATTTTTTGAGCACCTACAGATCGACAAAGAGAATTGTTAGTTGATTGTGAATCGATTTGTGCTGTAGATTAAATGTTCAATCAGATTTGAAGATAAGAAACGGCAAAATGGGTGTGCATTTGAGAGATCAATCAGAAACCCTACTAGCATGAAGATAATAAGGTATTCTTTTGTTAATATCTCTCAAATTAAGATTATATAGAATGGCATCGTCGTCTACACTAGCAAAGAGACTAATGATTACTATTGAATCTATGGGTCTATGGATTCAGATAAAATAGTATCATATAATGCATTGTCTCAAGTTCCTGATGGTGTGATGATCAAAGGTGATTTATCCAACTATATAGACTATAAAATTGAGGATCTAGGATCACTATCAATTTATTCACAACTCAAACCTTTGTGTGATAAGAGTAGGAAAATCAAACCCAAATACATTAGGGTTTATGAAAAAGGTTTCCATAATGTGGCATATTTTATTGAAGATTTTTAGGAAGAGCATGTTAGGATTATCCTTAGTCATGCGCATTGAGAGAATATGTATCTTGATAGGTCGCACACAATGACAAAGGAAGAAATTCATGCAGTGATTGGTTTCTCGAAAAGCGGTAAAGTAAAAAAATTTAGGACAATTTCAAAAGACACTATGATTGCACCGACTCTGACCACCAATGACGGTCATGCTATATTGGTCAACAACATTGCATATCAAGTAGTCATATTTGCAACTATGGTCATTGCTTATCAAATATTCCACTCCAGTAGGATGAATAGTGTACCATCTACTATTGTGCATGCTGCCTATGTGATGATTGTAGAGAATCCAAATTATGATTTGTGTGAGGTGATGAGAAGCCCATTGATGCTCAGTTTAAAATTGATTAAGAATGACAATAGTCAAAAATTCAAATATGGTAAACTGTTGATTGTTCTATTCTTATATTTTAGAATTTCCTACCAGGAATCGGTTGTGTTCAATGGTCTAAGGACATACCGGTTACAACTCAAATAAAAAATAGCATTAAGGTTGTGAAGAACACATTTCCTGTATCCATGAACATACATTTCAATGAGTTTCAAAAGACGATGAGTATGAGGTTAAGGCTACCTGATGAAGTGGTGAAACACTTTGAAAAGACATATGTTTCACTGTAACCACTAACTTTTGCCTTATGGAGGCTATTGAACCTAGCGAGGAAGAGATGAAAGAAATGAGTTATGAAGTCAATTATGACTTATTAATTGGTTATGTGAACAAAATTTTGGTATGTCCTAAGGATAAGAAGAAGAAAAGACTGGGAACTTACTAGGAAAGGAATGGACCTACTCAACCTAGTAGTGCCCAATTTTATGATGTATGAAGTGATGAAATATGACTTTATATTTAATTAAATTAGTTAATTAAATTCTTAAAGGGAAATTACAATGTAGGATGCAAAAAAACTAAGATGGGTGCTAACCTAAGTGTGAAATTGTACCACCCTAGAAAGGGTGTAGAATTTACGACACTAAATTTATCCCCCACTTTAGCAGTCATATGACACTACATGCATATGCAAGATAAAGTAAAGAAAAGTATAAATTCATGAAAAAGGATGTATCCACAAGTTGTCAGATGAATCCCCCGATGATATTTCCTATACATAGTTAGGATCTACACCCTACAAAAAACACATGTTAGATAAAATCACAAAAATCACCTAAATGCTTAGTAAGGAAGGTGATGAAAATTTGAGGGTAGCTATATGCCCCCCCCTATTTCAGCTCGCTAATTTTAGGGAGTTGAAAAACGTTATCATGTTTACGACATCGAATTGTGAAAGAAATTTGATGACAAATGCTCACAAGAAGATTTGATACAAGATCAAAAATTAATGAAGAATCATTTAGTAAGAAAGAGATCTGAGCCTCAATTCCAACACAACAAAGAGTGTCAAGATTTGAGAGCTCTCTAACACAATATGAAATATTTAAATGGAAACAAATGCAAAGAGAATGAAGAAGAAAAGGAACCATGGACAACTTGACCCTAAAACTAGGTGATCCATAGAGAGAAGGACATGGAAAACTAGCCCATAGAGTCTGTCTAGGTGATCCATGTAAGGGAGGAGAGTGAGAACACCATTATTTCCACTCAACCTAGTGCATGTGTGTGCAATTAGAACAAGGATACCTAGCTTCGACACTAAGAAGATATCCATCATGAAACAATGTCATAAGTCCAAGCAAGAGAGCGAATACTCTTCAAGCGAGGATAAGATAGTTGAAAAGAGATATCTTGTTATACAAGTGTAAAGGAGATCCTTGGAGGAGAAGAGATCTTTGTCCAAAAGACATCTACCTTCCAGATGAGTTGTCTAAGACAAATATACCATCTCCTATAATGAATGAATGCAAGGGTTTTCAAAAGAGTAGAGGATTGAGATGATATGAAAGAGAGATTATTTATAACAACACTCTTCTAAAAGAAGGTAAGAGATTCTCATCAGGGTTATGCATGTGGACAAAATAGAAGGGTTTATTATAAAAGATACTACTCAATGAAGAAAATAAATTGATCAATGATCAAAGACTTCCAACACTGAGGAGGAGGTCCTAGTTAATGATATGTACTTAAGATATCCATTAGGGATGCTTATTCAAATATGAGAGAAGGAATTCAAATATGAATACACATATACAATCAATAAGAAATCCTTGTAGAAGAGACTACTTCACAAAGGGGGAATTTTAATCTTAAGGAGAGATGTTTGAAATCACTCTTCCCCACCATATATATAGGGAGAAGAGATGAGATAGAAATAGGCTATTATGTTTCTTCCAAAAGTATGATTGTACGTGAAATTGTAACATCATGAAAGACAATGAGCCCCCAATAAGTGAGCTACCAATGTCACATAATGATTAGCAACATAATAGCCATTAATGTTATTTAAAGATATGATAGATTGAATGAGGTATTTGAATATGGAATATTAAATGCTCTACTATAAGTGATATTAAAAACATGTGTAAGATGATGAATGTTAAAATTTTTTAGAAAGAGGGAATTTATAGGAGAAGAATAGGCTACTAGGTCATACTTCTCTTGCACACAAGAAATCTTAGGAGAGGGATAAGTATAATTCATTAGAGCCTTATTCCTAGAAGAAGAGATTTTAGAAGGAGTAAAAAATAAAGTCTCATAAGTGGGATTAGAAATCTCTTGAGGAGATTCAAAAGAGATTTGTTCATCACCAAGATTTCCTTATGAGGGGGATGAGTGTTGAAAGAAGTAAACGATGATTTTATTGAGGTGATGTCATCATTACTACTAAATATAACATTCACATTAAGAGACAGTCTTTTAGATTATTTGGTGGGATTAGAAGGATTATATCCAAGTCCAAATCAAAAGGAGATTGTGATGCCTCATAGGTCTCAGTGCTATATGAATTAGAGGAAAGATTTGAAGAATCATTTGAATTAGAAGCAGCCCTAAAGTGGTTACTTAGTTGTTTAGACAAAGTAGGTTGATCTTTAGCTTCCTCCTTAGATTTATCCTTTTCATTCTTATATGCTTTAAAAGGTACCCTATATTCTCCTATAAAATTAGGGGTAAAGTCTAGATATCCCCAATCATAATTTGTGAGCACTTCTTCAAGAGAAAAGAGATCCTTGGGAGGAGATTCTAATTGAGTAGGAGAATCAGGAGTACTAGAAGGAACAACATCATTAAACTAAATAGATGTATTTGAAGAAGTAGAAGGATTGGAAGAATAATGGGAAGTAGTTGAACAAGAAGATCCATATTTTAATGGTTCTTGAAATTTGGTATAAGCTAATAAGGTGCATGTAGTATTGTTATAAATGAATTTGACTCGCCTATGCAATGTTGAGGGGACAACTTGCATGCTATGAATCCAAGGTCTTCCTAATAGAAGGTTAAATGTCAAATTACCAGTCATAACATGAATAGGTGTAGGTAACACAATAATATGTACTGTAACGCGAAAGGTTATGACACCTAGATATTGTTAAGCAACATTATCAAAGCCTCAAATAGTAAGAGAAGAAGGCTCGATGAGAGAACGATCCACATTAATCTTATCCAATAGATCCACACCACAAATATTAAGGCCAGATCCATTGTCCAAAAGGGTTCATCTTATAGGACTATCATGGATAATAATATAGCACTATCATGGATAATAACCACAATCATAAGAGGATCATATTGATTTTGGATTTCAGGAGAGGTCAACTCATCCTATGTGAATACAACTTGAGCTTTAGGTTTTTCCATAGGATCAATCAAAGTGGACATGAAATTAGGTGTCACTGTAGGTGTGACATCTAAGTTTTTCAAAGCAACTTGTAACATCCCATGATAAGGAGGTAAAGATTGAACTATATCCCAAATAGAAATCTTGGTAGGAGTAGCTTTAAGTTTTTCAATGAGATCATACTCCTTCCTAAGATTTGATATATGAGGTTCTTGTGGAAGAATAGGTTAAGAGGGAAAAAGTGAAGATGGGATAACTAGAGGAGGACTAGGTTGCCTATTGTTTCATGTGTTGTAAGTATGAGCAATTGTATTATAACTCTCTCTAGTAATCTTCATAGCATACTCATAAGGGCTCTTAGTAGGATAACCTCCTTGCACAGTAATAATAGGTTTCTTAGGAGTACAAAAATAATCATTATTATAACCACCTTGAACCACTAAGATACCTAGCTTACGTGGGGAATTTTGAGAAGGAAAAGCACCTTGAACTATGAAGAGGAGTTATCAGGTGTTTCATTCACATGTATCAAATTGATTTAGGATGGCTTAGGAATATCAAAGGTGTCCTTAGAAGAAGAATGACCACTATTGTTGGAAGAATTGTTGACAGTCTCTCCTTGCAATAAAATGTTATAATGGATAAGATCAATTTTAGGAGGGAGACTAGAAGTAGGCATTGATTTTTTAGAAGAAAGAGTATTACTAGGAAAAGTCATATCATCCTCTATCATCAAAGGATCTACATGGGGAATAGAATCTCTAGGAGAAGGATCAACATTACTTTCTAAAGTCTCACTATCTTGAACTAGGGTATCCTTATGAGTAGAACCAAGTTGAGGAGAGGGAGATGGTTCATTTTTAGAGAGAGAATGATTGAGATTAATGTAAGGTGAGATGCTATCAAGGGAGTTATCAATCATGATTTTATCCCCTTTGGCTAGGATTTTCTCATGGGGTAGAGGATTATCAACACCTTCTTCTAATAGTTCATCCCAAATAGTGAGGTCATTGAAAGTAATATCTTGCACAAAGATGTCCTAATTTTTATTGCCAATTTTGGGAGAAAGGATAACATTGTTCATTAATTCTCAATCCTTAGGAAGGAGAGCATCAATAAATGTGTTTACATCTTCTTCTTGCCTCAAAATGTGTTCAATAGGATCTTTAGGGGAGAGAGAATTAAGGAAATTGGTCATTGTTTAATATTCTTTCTCTAAGGAATATTTAGGGGTAAGACAAACTTTAGGAGAAGGGCAATCATTTCTCATTAATGCATCATCTCTAGTGGGAATATTGTTGGAATCAAAAGAGGAAATGCCCTCACTAGAAAAAGCAGGGACAATACCATCTTCTTTCACAAAATGAACCTCATGAGGGAGTATTATTTAGGAGGGAGATGAACATATTTCTCCAAAGATTCATGCTTAGGAAGGAGATCTTTGGAAGAAGTGTTCATAGCCTCTTTGTTGTACTAACATGCCCCCATTGGTAGACTAAATTTAGAAGCAAATAAACCAATGTCTATCACTTAGAGAGGCATCATGTAAGGAAGGTAAAGTAACATTAAGAAAAGTGTTTATTATATCATCCTCTTCCTCTAAGATAGCTAGATGAGAAGGGCACATTTTACGAGAATTGTCAAGATCACTCTTCAAATCTTCATCATTACAGCATGGGAGAATTTTGAAGGGATTGGTAAGAACTCTTTTAGGCACTAAAATGTTGTCATAGATAAGAGGTGGTTCTCTAAGAGATGGAAAAATTGAAACAAGGGAAGCTAACCCATTATCACATTTAGGAAATGAATGCATCATGACAAAAAAATTCCTCTTTCAAATGAAAACATATGCAAAATAGCAAGAAATGTTCAATTTTAACCAACGCAAGAACTCTAAATGTTGATTTATAATAATGAAATTTATGAGTGGAATGTGTTCCTAAATCGGATTCGAAATTATGGATCCAAATTAAGCTATCCACAAGTTCAAGTTTGAATTAAAAAATTAGGGTTTTAACAAAATTAACCTCTAAATTTTAAAATTTGCAAGGAATTAAAACTTGTAAATGTAAATTCAAATTTGAAATAGAAAAAATTATCAGATCTAAAAACATGAATCAGAATTAAAGAAGGTTGGATTCACGTCAGGTTCACCAAAATGTGGTGGCGGGAAAGTGAGATCGGGTGAGTAGGACCTAATCCCACTTTTGCCAACACATTGGGAATACAAAGAAGTCTAGGAGATCACTTTTGGCTGAGACATGCACATGAATCAGTGTTCTCAGTTTCATAAGCATCAAATTCTCCATATTTTTTAAGTCAAATGGACACAAATAAATATATGTTTCAACTGAATAACGAGTTTTTTAGGTGAAGCTCGATATGAAATCCAAGGCAATTTTGTTATTCATTTATAGAGACACCCCCACCTTTAATGAATACACTAGTAAACCTTTCTTCAATTAGGCATTCAAACTACTATAGTGTAGTGGAGAGGAAACAATTTACACGCTAGAAGGTTAGACTAACTGGCTATGTCTTAAGAAAAGAATAAATAAACGCCACCAAATAATGTCTAGTAAGATCTCTCCAAGAAGCTATGAAATTCTATCTAATAAATTTATGTTTTGGATTTATGTTAGAAACATCTTAGGCATTAGAATATTATTTTTTATTTTTTATATAGTTTTGTCTTTAGTATTTTATATTATTGCAATGTATTATAATTATAGTAAGCTTGTGTATGATTTGATTTCTATATATTAGTCTCTGTATGCCACTAATATGATTTTTAATGTTTATTTATGCTCTAGCATACATTGAATCTTGATTCAATTGACATGTTTGTCTTACGATAACCACTTATCTACTAGCCATTGCACCGTACACCAAAGAAATTTTTGTTTAGTTTTAAGATGATTGGAAAAAATGTACGAAATAATGTAGATAAAGTTGACTCTTCATATTTGAACTTAAAATGGTTTTTAATGAAATTGTATCATTTTTTAGAAGCACAAATATATATTGTAGATAAAGTTGACAAATTACTTTGCTTTTGTTATTATAACAATCTATGCAATTAACATATTAATGTTCATTTCTTTACAGAATCAAATTTTCAAACTATATGAAATTTGAAGTAAGTAATAATAGAATAGTATCAGGAAAAAGAAAATTATTTGTGCTTGTAAAGAAAGAAAAAGAAATATAACCAATAAGAGGAAGAAAATAAAATATCAATTGTGTTAAATGCCTAATTTTTGAACATTGATGATTGAATAATTGTATCTATAAAGTAGTAAAATTACATAAAAAGGAACAATTACTTAAATGATCTGTAAGTTAACAAAATATAGATTCAAACACAAAAAGTATAAAGATACAAAGAGATAGGTTTTGTTTTCGTGAAATTGGCTAAAGTAAGTGGTTGAAGGAACAAACCTGGACTTCTTTTAACTTTTGCTTGATGATCTTGCGTTTGGTAATTCTAGAAATTGTCATTCCAAAAGGGAAAAATGGTGATTGAAATAACTTTCAATCAGACTATTACACTATGCTACCCATTATTTTTTCTTTTCAGATAAAATTTTATCCAAAATGACAAATTTGAGTATAATGATGGAAGTTTCTATCTCTCACATATAGAAGTAGTATATATCATTTCCTATGCTACAAGGCACCTCAAAAGTGGCAATTGTCATGCGAGAGTGAAAAAAGGGTGATTCAAAGGGCTTTCCATTTGACTATTATAGTATGTCACCCATTATTTTTGATTTTGAGATAACAGTTAATCCATAATGGAAGATTTTAATGTTGCAATGCAAGTTCTCTCCTCATATGTAAAATCTATATATATCATCTCCTATGCGATTGGCCTTTCATTGGAATTATAAAGTTTGAAAAAGTGGAAGCTACTCCATGTCATCCATTCAAAACAGATTTTTTGTTCTTTATGTAATCATAATCACTAGTAACTTATGATTGAGCAACTCTATACAAGAAAAAAGAATACTACTATTAGTAGTAGAGATATCTGTAAGGTAGAAAAATTGACTATCACCATGTTTTCTTTTAAAGATCAATTTCATACGAAAGAAGACTAAATCTTCTAACTCAATTAGAAGCCAACCAATAAGTGTAGTACTTAAACAATAAATTTGACTATGTGATAAACACATCATTCTTGGCTTTGTGCAAGTGAAATTGAAACAAAAATAACAACTATTAATATTGTTTCACTTTTGAGCTTGAACTTGAATTTGTGGAATGTAACACACAAGCCTATTGCCTTTATGTTGACAAAAAACTAAATTAAAGAAATGTACTTCTTGAATGTTAAGAAAACAAATTATTAGCTAAATCCCATATAGGTTTAGTTAAATATGAAGAGTGGTTAACTTTGAAAAAATTATCTCATAAAATTTTAAAATAAACATCGATGGGATTAAAACCCTTTATACATTGTGATAAGTGGCTAAAGTTTCTTGGCTAAACCAGTTTAAAGCTGAAATTTATGAGCAAAATTAAAATTGTAAATTAGATCTTTAATTTTGAAAAAGTGTGCAAGTTTTTAAAAACTCTAACTACATCACATGGTGTTGTTGCTCTTTTTTTTCTATATCTTATGATTACCCTACTTTTCAAAAACGTATGAGCAAAAGTATAGATATTCATTTTTTTTCAATTGATGAAGAGCCCAGATACACTACCATTCAAGTTTTCGATTAAGTGAAAAGAAGTTTTTAAAGGGGCCCCAAAACCCTTTTATAGAAAGATAATCAAAAGATAAGACATTAAAGACCAGCTAGATAGAGAAAAACACAATAAGAGACAACTGGTAAAGACAAAAAGCCAGCAAGAAGCCAAAAGGGGCAAAGGGACAACACAAAGATAACTAAGGGATAGCCATGAGAAAAAAACCCTAAGAAAGGTTTATGATAAGCTCCACCGCTTCTTGCTCCAAATGGACCATAGAGGCAGCAGTACTCTTCAATTCCTCCAGCTCCTTGGCATGCTAGGTCATCTTCCTAGTACTAGCTCGAGTTCTTTTACCATGACCAGTAGTTCCCCCTTCAAGAGTTAGAACCTTATCCTCACTAGTATCAATAGTGTTCATTTCTTGATGGATATGTTCTAGTTAGCTGATCACCACACTGAAGCTATTGACAAAGGCTTTCATAATTTTTTGGCTTTGTTCTCCAAGTTTCTTTAGGTGTTCTCATGGTTGAGAACCCTCTTCTCTAGATCGTTGAATCTAGCCTCCATAACCTTAAATTGAGAGCCATATGCTCTAGTGATATCCTCTACATCACTGATGGCTTTAGTCAATTCATTCAGGTAGTTAGGTAGGGTACTGAGCTTACCTGTTCCAACAGCTTCTATGGTATCTAGTTTTCTAGATGAATCCTCCTGCTTGTTCTCTGAACTATCCATCTCCGAATAGACCCAATCAATAACCTTGTAGAACTCCATCATCCCACTCCACATGGTATTCAATATGGTTAAAGGATAGTTTCTATCAATGTTGATCTAAGAGATATTATTATCTAGAGTCTCCACATTAAGACCAATAGCGTTGGGAGACAGAGTATCACCTTCCTTCACTATCTTCCAGTCTTATTCAACATCATCTATCCTTTTATTGGGATCCCTTGGATTGGGTTGAACATTTAAAAAATCATTCCCTTTATCTAGGTTGATTTCGGTGATGACAGGGCTCCGCTTGTTTTTCTTCTTTGGCGGTGGGGTAAAATAATCACTATCAGTCTCCATCCCCTCATCATCCTCTTCATTATCTTCAAACCAGATGTCCTCCTCCTAAACCTTACTTATTTTTCATTCAACCCCTTTTCTAGCTTTCCTTTTTCTGGACCTAGAAGCCAAATCTTTGTCCTTCCCATTGCTAGAACCTTTAGCAGAGGTAATTCTATCACCATCATCTTCCCACTTAGTATAAGACCCCTCATCTTCACTATCTTCTAAGTTCTCAGACTCATCATCTAAAACTAAAAGCTCAGTGATAGAATGCTGCATAGGGGAGGCCTTGACATGGTTGTATAAAAGAAACATTAACCCTTCATGCATGGGAGGGTTACTGTCCGTATTAGACCTAAAATCCTTAATGCTAGTGTTAAGGGAGATAAACAAATAGAAGGGTATAGACACCAGATCTTTATGGTGAAAATGATTTAGAAGCACAAATTGATAACCATAGACATGAGAGTATCTACCATCAAGAGTTACATATTGCATGACAGCAAACAAAATCCATCTCCATAACTTCTTTATCACTTTTAGCAAGTAGTAGGTTTTTCCGGATTTCACCAAGTTAGATTTCTCAGACTCCTCCTATGGGAATCACTTGATAGCAACTTTGGTGAGCTTCCCCTCTCTATAATAATGTCTTCCTCCAATCGGCATACTAGTGACTTTCACGATGATCCCTTTGTTAATTTCATCCTTTCTTCCTCCTATGGTAATTTTTCCATATTTCCAATTCTTTTAAAAAATTCTGGTAATGGTACAGTTTTTCCCTACAATTCTCTCCATATACCCTATCATCTTGGTCATTTCTAGAATGACCAATGCCTTCGACTTATCTTTCCATTCATCACAGGAGAGAAGCTCAATTCTTTTCTTATTACCTCCCATGGCGTCAACAAATAGATTATTATTATCCTTCGTAATGTAGAACAAGGCAAAAATAGAGATCAAAGTGCAGAGTAGGAAGGTCTTCAAAATAGAAATGGGCACCCACAAAGCATGTGGAGTCTTGTCCCCATTAAACGCCAGGTCAATCTTTGAGTGCCACTCTTTTTTATTTATTATGGACTTTTTCATTGATAAGTAGATTGTCATTATTACTTATCACTCCCTCATAACCATGCACTCTATCATAAATGCGGAAGGCGCAGGCCTCATAAGGAATATCTAGCTCACCTCTCCAGCTCGTCATGTGATCAACACGAACGGCCATGTTGGCAACCCAATCAGCAATAGTGTTGATTTTTCTATAATTGTGAGATACAACACACAACTTGAAGGAATTAATTATCTCCTTAGCTTGAGATATGATATTTTTTAGAGGCATTGAAAAATGTTGTTAGAATCTCCCTCGAGCTAAACTTTAGTAAATCCCATTGATTTAACAAGGGAAATGGTTTGGTAAGAAACCATGGCCTTGGCTAATTGGTTAGTCTATGATCCCATGGGGAGTGCCACCGCCACAATACCATAGCCAACCTCATTTCTTATCACCCCCCCCACACCCACCTGGCCTTGGGTTTCCGCCCCATTAAAATTAGATTTGATCCAACCAATTGGAGGAAAGGACCACTTACTACTTTCACTCTTATTTTTCTTGTCATCTCTACCATTCAAGTTATTTGACAAATAAAAATTAAACTATGAGCACAGAACATCTTAAATTTCTTTTATTTTAAGTATTATTTTTATTTGTCTTGCTTCTCTTAATGACATGGCTATTAATTGAATATATCATTTTTTTGTTAATTGTTGCTAATAATGATCAAGGTAGTTCTTACTCTTGTGTCCATGTTGGTGTTGACAAATGAAAGTAGGTTATTGGGTTGCATGTTCAAGTGTTTGTGCTAGGTCCAAAATGCAACAAATTGTTTGATGTTATATTAGCATAATAAAATGTGATTAGTGCACAACTACTTGCCTAAATTTATCTTTGGGCCTTTTTAAAATCTCAAAAAAATTATTATGATATGGTATGTTATCTTTTTCAACATCTCAACAAAAACCATGTTGATACGAAATCATATCTAAAGATGTGGACTTTAAACTTTAATTCATAGCAAGGGACCTGCCAACTAAATTACTATAAAAAAAATAGGAGTGGCTTACAATTTCTATGTAAGATTACCCTCTCTTCATCTCGACTTGTTTATCTCTAGTTCTCCTTGTTTGGCTATCTCTTGATCTCTTTCCATCTACCTCTCTCTTTACATCTCATAATCCCTTAGAAAATTAGAAATAATAATTAAATGATATTAGAATTAATTTAATTTATATTTGTTACCTTATTAGAAACTTATTTATTGTAGAATAGTTATATTTGAATTTTTTAAATTTTTATAATAAAATAAAATTCAACTTAGAACATAAATTAAATTCTTAGAGAGAGAGAAAGAGAGAAAAAATAACTTTTGATTATTCGTTTCATGCTAATAATTTAAGGATAGTGTGTATCTTTGGGAAATTATGGTGAGGGTGGAATGTCATGTCATTAGGTATAGAGATAGAGAGATAGAGAGATAGAGGTATATAAATATACTAATAAAAAGGGCTAGGGAGAAGAGAGACATATCAATAGATAGAGAGCAAGATGGAGTAGTATAAAAAGACAAAAAGGGATAGTGATGCAGCCATGGTCCAGTGGGTCCTCAAAAAGAACTGACCAGATCATTCAACCATAGTAACACAACGGAAGGAACAACACATAGAAATATTACAAATCAGACATCCGCTTTGTCATATATTGAGCATAGACCATCCGGTACTCAACCAGTTACATGGAGGATAACATGCCAGATTACAATACATTTGGAACTCTCATAGTTATTCAAATCTCCAATCTTGAATTTAGAACCTTATGTAATTGATTTTCTCTAATGACTACAAAAAATTATATATATCCTTCGGAACACATCTGGGTCAACCACAAAAGATTACATTAACCAAAGAAGGAAAATAAAACATGTAAGATACGTTGGTCCCAGAACGTGAAGAGCCCATCCACTAAGAACAATCCAAAAGTGCAGACCACAAAGGAAGGTTAGCCAAGGGCCTAGGAATATTGAGTGTAGCACCGAACTGATCTTTAATCCAAGAAATCACTCTAGAAATGAAGAAATCTCAAACTTAGATGATAAGCTCAAAACTACTGTAGAACTTGCAAATGGTTACTCTAGAAATAACAACTGACTGAAAAAGAACCCGTATGAAATAGAAATATGGAATAATGCACAATAACATGCCTAGAACCCAAAAATATAATCCACAATGAAAGATAAAAAATATCAAAATACACTGAATGAAACATAGAAAACTCCTACATGAACTGTGTTACCAGATTTTTACCTATAGGCTCAATTAGGTAGAGCCACTATGTTTTTTAAGGAAATGGTACATTTTATAACATTTTATGCTACATTCAGTCATATAAATGAGATAATTTTACAAGATTCCATAGATACAAATCATTGCAGTCATGCATGTAAATGAAACATAAAAGATTTCATAATATTCTGAAAAATTTTATTGAATGGAAGAAAATACATGTGTCTCACACAAAAAGCCGTGAGACAAACTTTGTTCATATGATGCAAATTAAAAGATAAAATATGCATAAATGAGTGAATGTACAAGAAGGGAAGCATGCATATGAGGAAACCAGTCATTGCCTAAATGAGTGGTACTGTTGTTGTGTTTTGTTGCTCCTAGTTGCTTGGCTTTGTTTCTTGAACTGACTCTTGCTTCTAGGTATCCTCTAGCTTCCTACATATATGAGAACAATGAATTAGAAAAATTGTTTGAAGAAATGAATGATTATATCCTATACATGTACATTCACACATGCATACATATGCTAACTCCTAGGTGCATAATTATCAAAGCCAAAGCAATACTATCATACACACCTAAAATAAGCACTTTATTTCTAACTATTTACTTTGTGTGTAGAAACAGGCTAATCATTTTCAGTTTCAACATTTGGGGTAAAATGAGGCTCCCACAAGGGTTGAGCCCAGCATGCAAATGAAAGGTACAATTAACACATTTTCCCCTAAGAATATTTAAGTCCAGAGTCCTGCCAAAGAAATAATCTGATTTGAAAAGAAAAAATATTGGTGTTGATCTTTGTTTTTGTCATCAAAGGATTCATTTGGCAGAAACTCTGGACTTAAATGGTATCATAGTATTCATGCCATTAAGGAGAAACTAGTGAGGCATACAACAGTTATTCAAAGACAACAAGGAGAAAATGCAGATTCAAAGTAAAATGGAGGGATAGCAGTAGTCCTAGATACCTTGTTAGAACTGTCAATAAAAATGAAAAGGGACAGATCATTTCAAAGAAGCATTTGGGCAGATCTAGAAATTCCAAAGTTCCATGAGGCATACAATAGTTATTAAAGAACAACGAGGAACTGCAAAAGAAAACGGTAAGTCATATTAACAATAAGAGGCATTCATATCATAACCCTCAATGACATCCTGCATCAAACATGCTGTAAAATGAAAATTTAAAGTTCAGTAACTCTAAGTGATGGTGAAGTTATTTTTACAGGTATTATTATTCACTCACTATTAGTATAAAATCAAAGGGAGTACAATGACTCTACTGAGTGATCAAGAACTCCATTGACTTTTGGAGTCACATACAGCAAAGTCTCGGCCATTAAACAAGATATAATGATGTCACAATCGAGGATATGATCACAAACAATAGACACAAAAAGTAGTCGCAGCCTTTTGTTTCTAGTATGCCATTGAACATGTTCAAACAAGACATAGCCAGGAGTGATAAGCAGATTCAAAATAGTGATCTTTTTCTTAAATGGTTTTGCAATCATTAATTACAAATTTAAGAATGAGAAAAGCAAGGCCAAATCTTCTCTTTTACAGTAGTCACCTACTATCAAGAGTATGATTACACTTCCATCAATATGTAGAGATAGGAAGTGCATTTTTCAGCTAAAATAATGAATCAAGGACCATTTTCAGTTTGAAATACTATGTACAGTCATGAATACAAAATTCCATTACAATATATGTATTTTGCATTCAAAAGTGAAAGACAGAGATCCAAAACTTCAGAAGTGCATGAAGATAAAAAATATGCTACAACCAACAATCAAGTCACAGTGAGAAGCCTCAAAATACACCTAGAGAAAACCATATAAGAGATAAAGGCCTTTAGTAAAGAGACGCAATGCCTTGTTTAGGACAGTGTAAAAGGGTTTGAAGGTTAAGAGCAATAGTGCACAGTGACAAAGTTTAATGTTTGGGGCAACATTATCTACATCAGCACATAGTAAAATGTATCAAGGATGAAGTTCACGATGAGAAGACAAGTTCAGGTTAATATCTTTTGTTCTCAATCAAAATAACCCTCATGCAAGTTCAATTCAACTTATTAGCCTTGAAAGATGAAAGTGCAGACCCAGAGCAAAGACAGAGATATCCACAAACAAGAAACCCCAAATTTTTAGAATGACAATATGGAAATTTTTTCACTAACCAATGAAATCCATGAGAGGGTTTCTAACAAAGATCAAACACAATGAAAGCATCAAATACAAATTTTCTAAAAGACAGTCAAACTCGACAGTATAATAAAGAGAGCTATTCATTTTTCCAACCTCTTTCGTAGATGACAGTAAAGATAAAAGAGTAGTCACGATTCCTAAAGGTCAATGCAAAAATCATCAATGGTGTAAGATTGTTCAAATAAACAAACATTAACAGTGACTCATAGAACGGTGCATGAAGAATAGATATGCTACAACAATCATGTTAAGACTGAGAACCATTCACCAGAGCGATAACTCACCTGGAGTGCATAGCAGCAAGGAGAGTCGTTGCAGATGTCATGGCTGCCATGGAGGTTGTCAAAACCTCTTAGCCTCAAGATTCTTTAGGAATTTTGGATGGAAATGAGATGTTTCATCTCTTTCATCAAATTTTGTTTTAGGGTTATTTTTTGCCCTAAGGGGAAAAGCCGACCCTTATGTTTTTTGGTGGGATATTTTATTATAATAAAACTTTGTAGTTTATTTCAACTGTGGGCTAATACTTATGGCTTATGCTTTCTTCAAACTCTTTGCCTCAATACAAGGATATTTAGGATTGTTTAAATGATTTTGATTCACTTGTTTTCTTTTTGATTCTTGTAATTATTGTTGAATGTAATAGGAGAAATATTCATTAAAGCAGTTAATGAAGGATCTTTATTCAAATATTTCCTTATTTGCATTTATTTTATGAGTCAAGGAGGGGTGGGCCTTTGAGATTCTTGAAAGAGATTGAGAGCATGTAGGGTGGTTAAGTTGGTTTGAGAACATATGGAGGGTATAGGGATTCTTTATGAGTCAGTTTGGTCTTATTATTGCATTTTTGAGAAATTTGTGGTTAGATTAAGTCATGTTGGACTTTTTCATCCATTTGGAGCACATGTAGAAAGAATATAGGTCCTAGATTTGAGGCATTTTGAATTCATCTGACCCCAGTTTGTTGGGAGTTCCTATTCTTATGGATCTTTTGAAGGAATATTGGAGGATATATTGACATTTGTAACTCATTCTTGAGTTAGTTCCTGGTTATGCAGTTTGGAGCCTTAGTGACTTCTAATAGTCCTTTGTCCTCTCTTATTGCCATATTTTTGTAACTCATATATATTGATATTGATAAAGCTACCTTGTAGACTTGTGATAGTTTGATCTCTTATTATTCTTGTAGAGTTGTGTATTTTCTGATTGATCGAGTTATTAGTGAAGAGTTTTTCCCTTCCTTATGATTTTGTCTCACTATATTTCATACCTTTTATGCACAAGTGTCATGTGTAGGTTTTAGGTTGTGTCTAAGTTACTGAGGAATCTCATTCAGACCTTCTTACGAAATATTTATGCATGTGCCTGTCTTGAATAATTTATATTATCTTATTGCTGTCAGTATAGTTTTCAAAGTGCTTTTTTTAGAGTGCTTTAGCTTTCTGATTATCATAAAATTAGCAGTTTTGGTGAATCACTTAGTATTTCCTATTAGTTTGTAGAAGTAGGATTTTGCAATTTTAGTTATCTTGTTTCCCTTTTCCTAAAAAAATGGTAGTTTTAAAGTGATAACCAGCTAGGAGGTGGCCTTACCCTAAGTTTTAGTTTAGTCATAGGTAACCCACGACCTTGAATTGATCCCATGTTTCTCTAGAAAGCTTAGTTTGTCAAACTTTGCAGAGGGTGAATTTATAGGAGATAACAAACTTAACAAGAACAAAACTAAGGAATTTTTTTTGGTTGATGCAATATTTCTCATAGATCGTGGATGCTCCTGCATTAAACACCCCAAGTAGAAGGCAATGTTCCATGAGTGGAAACTCATGAATATCAAAAAGGATTCAAAATAAGAACTCTATGCTTATTTCTTATCCGAACATCTTCCTTGTCTACAAACTGCTTCCTTTCCTCTTCTGGAACCCCAACCATTTTCTCCAACTTCTAGTTCTCTTTGTTCTTCTTTTCTTGTTTCTTATCTACACACTATCTCTTCTTACTACTTTTCTCTTTACTTTGTAACTCAGATTTATTTCTACTACAAGACTTCATCCCGTCTACCACCATAACCTTATAGCCATCCGGTTCCATCTTGCTATCATACTTCTCTACTAGATCCTTCTGCAAATCAATGCCACTAATTAGGGTAGCCTCTATAACTGGCTTCTCGTTACTGAAATTCTTCCCAAGACTCAAATTTCTCACTTCTTTCTCCTTCTCCCTCAAGGAATTCAAAGTGAACTTCTACTCATCCTTCTCAATAGTGCTTAGGTTTCTTCTACAATCATAATTATATCTTCTATCAAACTACCAAGGTCTAACCAACAAAACATGACAAGCACTCATAGACACAACATCATGCAAGACCTCCTCTCTAAAAGATCCAATATTAAAATGCACTAAACTCTGCTCCTTTACTTCTATCTTTTGATCATCTTGTAACCAACTCACCTTTCAAGGACAAGGATTCTTAAGTGTCTACAATCCAAGCTTCTCCAACATCTCCTCAAATACCAAATTATTGGTACATCCATTGTCCATAATATCCTTACAACACTTACCACCTGATTTGCATACAGTCTAGAAAAGACTCCTTCTCTGAGTAGATCTGGTATCTTCACTACTCTGCTCCATCAAGTTCCTCCTCAACATAAGAGATTCTCCCTACTCTAGTGCAGTTATAGATCTAGTGAATCTAGCTTCCTAATCCTCATTTGTCACATAGATTCTTGCCACCCCTTTCTTGCACTCATAAGATCTATGTTTGGTCTCTCCACACTTGAAACATCTGCCCAAAAAAATTCTGCTGGTACTACCACTACCTTTTCTCTCTATCTTCTAATCTAGTTCTTTATTCCACTTAGATTTTTGTTCTTCATCCACTTCTACTTCTCTAAACTGACACTCATTTGCTCCTTATATCTCTCTTTTTCTCTAGGTTTATTTTTTTTTCTTCTTTTCACTTTCTCCTCTACTTTCAAACCACCTTCTCCCTATCCATCTCTCTATGTATAGATCTAATCATCACCTTGTAGAATTCCTCAGTATACTCTTTCACACTCATGTTTCTCTGCTTCAGGTTCTGCAACTTGTTGAACAATTCTAACTCATAGTCTCTCGGAATGAACTTAGCCTTCAACCTTGCAACCATCTATCTCCACTTGGTGATCTTAATTTCACCAGTCTCAACTCTGTCTCTCTACAACTCTTTACACCATCAGGCAACATGCCCTTTCAATTTAGTTTGTTCAAGCCTAACCCTCTACAGGTCCTTAATATCCTCAAATTCGAAGGAGTCCTCCAAATTTGACATCTTGAAATAGTTCAAAATATCGACTTTATGTATTTTACTTGCTTGTGCCATTTCTCTCAAAAATATTTGCTCTTCCAACTTTTGGTCCTTCAGCCTCTTCCACTTCAAGATCTTCTCTAGCTTCTTCATATTCATCCTTAGACTCTAGATTCCTTTATAAACTAGCCAATGCATTTTGGATATCATTCCTCATCTCATTATTGAAATCCTCCATCATCTTCTCTACCCTCTGAGGGTTCATCCTTCTAGGTGGCATGTCCTCCTTTGCTCCGGTTCAACTTCCTTAACTCGACAAGCTCACTGTAGGTTTCAATTGCCTCACACTCACAACCTACCTCCACTCAATGATCTGTTCACCAGAAGGAATACCTCAAGGCTTGCAACCAGATTTGATACCACTTGATGTAGCCATGGTGCAGTGGGTCCTCAAAGAGAACTGACTAGATCATGTAGCAAGAGAAACACAACATCAACAACAAAAACACATATAAATATGATAGAATCAAATATCCACTTTGCCATATATGTAGCATTGAACATCTGGTACACTCACCAGTTACACGTAGGCTAACATGCCAGATTACAATCCATCTGGAACTCTCAGAGTTATCTAGATCTCCAATCTTTAATCTAGAACGTCATCTAATTCATGTCCTCTAATAACTATAGAAAACAATATATATCCTCTGGAACAAACCTAAGTTGGCTATAAAAGATCACATTAACCAAAGAAGGAAAAGGAAACGTGTAAGATAGGTCGGCCCCAAAACGTGAAGATCCCATCCAGCAAGAACAATCTAAAAGTGTGGACCACAAAGGAAGGTCAACCAAGGGCCTAAGAATATTGAGTGTGGCACTAAACTGATCTGTATTCCAAGAAATCACTCTGTAAAAGAAGAAATCTACAACTTAGACAATAAGCTCAAAACTATTTCAAAACCCAGAATCAATTACTCCGGAAGCAACAACTCACCATAAACGAACCGAAATGAACTAGAAGTCTGGAATAATGCACAATAACACACCTAGAACTTGAAAATATGATCCACAATGAAAGATAAATAGCTACTAGAATACACTAAATGAAACACAAAAATTGCTACATGAACTGAACAAGAACAAAACTAAGGAAATTTTTTTGGCTGATGCAAGATTTCTCATAGATCGAGGATGCTCATGTATCAAATAGGGAGAGAGATAGAGAGGAGTAAGAGGAAGATAGAGAGAAATAGAGAGATAGAGATATTGTACAAGATGGATGTGGTGAATAAGAGGGAGAGAAAGAGAGATGGAGATAATGATATATTAATAGCAATGGGAGAGATATATATTTGAGATACATATGGAGAGGAAAGAGTGAGAGAAAGAAGTTGATAGACACAAGTAATAGAGGAAGGTTTAGAGAGAGGGAGACAGATAGAGATAGAGATAGGGAGGGAGAAATAGAGAGTGTGTGTATATGAGTTAGAGAGATGAAATAATATTAATAAAAGCTAGCATATCTTATTATATTTTTTATTTGACTTGCACTTGCAAAAAGTCGGGAATAACATTTTTTTGATGCACTCAAATTTATGGTTCAAGTACTATGTGTATTGTTCGGCTCGCACTTGAGTTAAAAAAATTTGTTCTTCAGTACATAGAATTTTGTTATCTATCCCTCTCCCTTTCTCTTCCCCCCTTAGATTATATCATTAATTATTACCAACCACTTTGGTAAAAATAATTGTAACATATTGTCATGTCTTGGTATTTAAAGATATCTAATATTATACTAAATCATATGATGTAAGAATGTAAATATTAAACAAGGAGAATTTATTTAGCATGCAAGTGGCTTATATACAAATGGTGTATATTTTGATTCTTTCCCCTTTAGGATATTATATTTGCTAAATCTGTCTATCTCTCCCTCCCTTGGTCCCTCCTATCCCTTATCTACGTGTAATACTCTCCCATTCACTTCATGTATATCTCTATCCCTCCGTCTATGTATCTCCCCCTCTATATCTATATATCTACTTCTCTCTATTTGCTTAAATCTCATAATTTTTCTCTCCCTCTCCCCTTTTCTCTATATCTCTATCTCTCTCTATCACTGATTTGGGCTTTATGTGTTAGTTTTTTTCTTCTTCTACAATTGTTTTGATTGTTGATATTTCTCTTGGGGTGATTCTATATTGTTGCTTCTGTTAAAATACATTCTCATGGATATTCCTACTAAAATAAAATTTCTTTATCTTCTGTAACTCTCTAACAACTTGCGATTGGGATAAAGACACATGAAGACTTTTGTGAGACCAGGTGAAGTCGATGTCTAGTGACTACAATCCTCCAACCACCAATAACCATGATACTACATATACAATAATATATTATATATTATCTAACAAGTGATAAAGAATCCTAATTTTATATCATGCTCATAATGAGTGGTATGACATTGTCCCTATCACACATACAGTCACAAACACCATAGCATCATCTCATCCAATATAATCATAAAGTGGGGTTAGCATAATGAATATTTCATCATAATCTCATAGGCAATGTAACCCATCCAAGAATGATAAGTGCATTTAGTCTTGGTACTCCAATAGCTTAGATTACTCCATATTAATTTCTTGCAACAACTCCTACCCCCAAAACTCCAAGATTACCTTTACAAGCACCGTCAAAATTGTTTTTCACCCAACCTTGAATAGGTCTTTCCCACATCACCTTCTTTCTTTGCAACAAAGTAAGATCAACCCTATAAGTCCGCTTAACAGGCCTAAACTTCAGTAGTGGCCATAATGGCACTTATTTATTTGATTTAATATCTAATAATAAGTAAAAGAATTTTATTAAATGAAATTTTGATAACTTTCAAAATTTTAACATATTAAAAATTTGGTCTTATAATTAAATAGAAGAATATTATTATTTTAAAATAAATATCTTGATATTTATGCTAATTAATATAAGCTATAATTATACAAGCAATATCTAATATATTAATATATATATTTTTTAAATTGACAATTAAATTTATGCAAAAAATAAATAAATATTAAATATAGATATAATATTTAAATAACTTTAATATTATATATTAAATAATAAATGAATTAAACTTCATGGAGCTCTTTATAAGACCATGGTGGGCTTCTAGGAAGGTTAGTGATTGTTTATGTTCTCTTGTGTATTTGTAATTCCCATTAGAATTGAGTGTTCTGGTTATTGTTTCAAAGGTGCAAGATCCTCCCCATTACAGCACTCATGGTTTTAGTGGAAGTCATTCCTAGTCTACCATTGAAAATATCATTTTGATATTTCACTTTGTGCTCCAGACTTGTGACGTCTTCTTGTAAAGACAAATTTTTGTATATAGATATAATTTGGGAATACAAGTCTTCAATTGTTCACAATCTATTTCTATAGTTTTCATATGCCTTGATCTACAATCTACTATGTTACCTTGGATTATAATAATGGCCTTTCATATTTTTGAGTAGATTGAATACAATTCTCAATTGTTTTCCATTGGGTATTTACCCTCGGGCATTTGTCATCGGGTATCTACCATCGGGTACTTTGTCATCGGGTACATTGGCATCGGGTATTTGCCATTGGGTATTTGACATTAGCTACATTACTATCGAGTAAATTTCTATTGGGTATTTATCATCAGGTATCTACCATTAGGTGCATTGCTATCGAGTATTTGTTGTCGGGTACATTACCGTCGAGTATCTACCATCAAGTACATTAGCATCGAGTACATTGTTGTTAGGTTATAATGCCCACCAAAATACCCTAGAGAAATACACTAACTAACATGCAAACTAGAGATAACAATTATTTTTTTTGAACATCATATAAACTAATGCTACATATACATTTAACTACTCATCACGAATATAATCACCAATCATGATACGCAGGCAGAAATGCAATACAACTACATCAATAACATCTAACTTCCATAGGGTAAATCAACGTCATTACTTATACTACTAAATATAAGAAACAACTTCCTAATTACAACTAATCTAGTACACACTGCTTATATTATCAACTATTCCCCACATTCACATATGCAAGATCATTTCTAATCTATCTATCCTAAATGCAATCTTCAATAATGCAACTACCGACTGACCCCCATTAGGTTCATTTGAATTACCAATAAAAAATGTTCCTAATCTCATCCATTCATTTATTTTAACATTAAATACAATTCAATACCAATTACCACACTATTAAACCATAGCAATATAAACTAATTACATCATCACAATCATAGCAGAAAGTACACATCCATAGATTCAATATCCACTATCCTCATTATTAATCATTCTCAAGATACACATGATACATCATTGCTTTCCCTAATAACATACACTAGATACATGAATATAGTGTCTTTTACAACAATCATCATAGCTCTCAAATACATTCACATATACACATCAAATGAATCACATACAATAATCTTCTACGAATATCCATCCATGAACTAAAGAGATAAGAGATCCACATCCATGGAATTCATCCAAGAAAAGCATCCCAATGAAAGAAAGGCACCAACCACTCAACCATGTGGAACTAAAGGATCCACCCTTGTGCTAGGAGATGACACAACATCCCACACACACTCTAAATCTAAGCTGACACCTATCAACCAAAGAGGAAACAACTCTAACACAAACCAAGAAAAACATATCAAATAACCAAGAAACATCTAGAGGTGACTCAAGAACAAGACATAAGGAACTAGGACCAACATGTAGGAAAAGAATGTCATCACATGCTACCACATAGGATACACATGTTGAACCATCTCAACCTTTGAGGTAATCAAGGTAGTATGGTTTACCTGGTTACCAAATCTACCACCTCACTCCAGTCTCCGATCCATGAGATGGGTATTACAAAACACATTTAGTATCTTTCTTAGATGAGTTACTCTACCCAACCCAACCCACCTAAATTATATTATCACTTATCAATTACAATGTAAAACCTCCAATGAGCTATCCAAATGGTCTAGATACCATCTCTATTACACAAGAATCCTAGTAGTCCATTCCTCATGACCTTGATAGACTCACATAAACCCTCCCCCTAATCATGAGTCTAGGCCTTAACAACATAAACAATCAAGTAATAAGTCCCACAAAATACAACCTAACTATCCAAGATCAAGCATCATAAATACACATTGAGCCAATAGCATAATTTACATAGATCTCATAGATCACATGATATCAACGAGAAAAGAGCCATCAATATAGCAAGGTAATACTCAGCCTATAACTATACAAATGATTAAATAACACATCAAAATATTACTTTGGAAATCCAAGAGTACTTAGAAAACATAACACGATCTTTGGACAGTAACCCAAGACAAACAAAGAACCGATAAATCCAAACAAAATACTCAAAGATTTGGTAATCTAACTCAGAAGATTAAAATAACCAAATTTGCGCATTTGTTTAGCATTTTAGCACATATAACTAATTGAAAAACATATCTATTGAGTCTTGCAATGCATATATCCTAATTTATGGCGAATTCATCAAATCCTATGGCGCATTCATAATGTTTTAGCGCATTTGAATCACTTGGCAGCAAATATGAGAAACAAAATAATGCATTTGACAGGTAAAACAACACATATACTTAACGAAATAGCGCATATGTCCTTTTACCATATTTGCTCAGAAAACTCAAACAAAAACATGAAACTTAAGAAAATAAAATAAAGTGATTCAAGTATCAAAAATTTATAGATAAAGGCTCAATAGAGATGCCCAGATCATAGGAAACAAATGATATAAATAAAACACTGAATCGTAAACCATAATAAAAAATTTCTTAGAAATAGTTGACACGACATCGAGCCAGAACACATAAAACTACATAGAATAAATAATTTCCCGACTCCTCCAACAACAACAAGGATGTAATAGAAACCAAATCTCAAATCCTATCCAACGCATAACTCACAGGAAGCCAAGAATGCACAGACAATGTTTGCAGAGTCGACCATTCCTGGTTGTGCACAACTACAATACATAATATTTTCCCCAATCCATATATTATATATTATGAAAAATCAAATTTAAACTATACAAACCTATATGAAATATTCTTCCCAAAACTCCCGAGAATACATAGGAAAGACAATCTTTTTAAAATAGAAAATGCAAGAGCAAGAAATCTTCTGACATGGTGAAAATTTGAAAATGAAAGGATGTATTTGCTGAAGAAGATCCAACAAGCCACAATCCAAATTACTCCAAACAATCCAAATCCAAAATCACAGAAAAACACTTCCCAAGCCAACCCCTAGAATATCATAGTAAAGCAAATAAATAGAATACTAGGCCAAAACTATAGAATATGTCAACAAATCAAAATAAGAGCAAAAATGATATTTCTTACCAACCCATAACAAAACCCAAGGCAAAAATAAATAAGATATTATTGAATTAACTTACCCAATAATTCAGCCAATAGAATAAGAGGGTAAGTAGAAAGAATATATTAATCATCCCAAAGTGTAAGAAGATCAATAATAATAATAATACTCATGGGCACAATATATACAAAGCCCAATAAATAAATATAATAAACCAAGGGCTATAAATAAATTAAAGTCATAAATAAATAATCAAAGGCTATATAACAATATTAATAATTCTTAAAGACAACCAATGATATAAAATCATTTAATCAATTAATAACTAAATCAATCAATAACATAACACTCCAAGCATAACATCAAAAAGGCATCCAAGAGATCACTCAATACTGAACAACAACTCATGCAAGACTGACAGGGGTAATCAATCTTAGACCTAGACTGTAGAATGGGATTTTATGTCATCTTTGATCAACTTGCCATTGGGATAAGACAAACTCAAACCTGTGAATCCAGGTGGATTCTATGTCTGGCACCTACAAATCATGCATCCACAAAGCCACGATACAACATATACCATATATAATATAGGCAAGTGATAGAGAATCACAATAACACATCGTGCTCGCAATGATTGATGTGACATCGTCCCTATCACGAAGACACTAGAACACACTCACAAACAATCAAGCAATATCATAATCAATCTCACATCAAGAATTAGGGTTAGTACATCATAAAATATCCTCAGACCATCATAAGAGAGTATTAACAACAAATACAAAGAGATATATATAAGTCATCAAATAAGCACATATCGTCATAATAACCCATATGACAATCCATAACATCATCATCTTGTTGGCTTGATGATGATTTTTGTATTGGATGACTTTATGTGTTGTCATTGATGGCACATATACACACATATGTTCACATTGTCATAGTCATCTTAGTTAATACAAACGGGTACTACTCCTAAGTGTTAGTAATTCAAACTGGTATCATTTGTATCGAGAGGTCTAACCGGTATATGTAGACAACCGGTATATGCACAAATGACAGTTGTTTTTTGTCATTTTCACTGACACCAGTTTGGAGAGACTGCGGAGATCAACAAAGAGGCAAATGGAGGACAATTGGTCTATGATTTGGAAGTGGTTAACACTCAACCATTACCAGTGCTCCAACCGGTCTCACTAAGTGTATGATGAGTTATCACTAGTCATGATGAGTTATCTCTTATCGACATATTTGGTGGTAATCTGTGATGTGTTATGTAAGATTGTCCAGATACACTGAACCTAGGAAATTGTGATGAGGTTCTTGAGCCAACATGAAATCTAATGTCTATAAAATGACATTGTGATGAACTTTTTTTATGATGTGAGATACAAGTGATGAGTTGATGTGATTTATTGAAGGAGTTGTAGAGTATGTTAGTGATTGAGTATTGAGTGAACAAAAGAGGATCTATACAAGCAAGATGTGCTATTTCTAGATCATACCACCTGTTGTTTTCTTATCACTACAATAGTTAAATCCCCTAACTGGGTAAGCTCTAACAAGCTTCTTTGTACAAATCCTCTAACTAGGTGATCCATTAGTTTGGGTTTGAAATCCTCTACTGAGGTTACTCCTAACAAGGTACTACCTTTAATCAAGTATAGCTCCTAACATGGCTTTGGGATCTTTAACAAGATTCGCTCCTAGCAGAGCACTTTGTAGACCTTAATCGGTCAATTACTTATTTTTGCAGATAGTTAACTTATGAGTCCCATCTTACAGTGGTTTTTCCTAGTGGAATTTTCCACGTATAAACACTTGTGTTATGGAGGATGTTTTACTAGTTGTGGATGCTTTTATATCACTTTGGATTGCATGCATTGTTTTAAGTAAACTGGTTAAGTGTTTTTATCGGTCTGTGTTTAAAGTGGTATTGTTTTCACCATCATTGATTCACCCCCCCTCTCAGTTCTTTCTATGTCTATAAATTGGTCTCAGAGCCTAAATTCCTTAAGGCTTAATCAGTTGGAAGGAAACCATAAAGCTACTATGGGAGATATGAGTTATATAGACATGTCTAGAGTGATAGATGCAACCAAGGAAGAGCTTGAAACCCTAAGGGGCAGATTTAAAGCTTCACAAGTTAAAAGGAGTGAGCTGACTGAGGAACTATTGGATATCTCTAACAATAGTTCTTCAGATGAGGCCAACATTGATGCACTGGGTGAAGAAGTGGTAAAACTGAATGGTGAAAAGCTAAATCTGAGGAGAGAACTTGAAGCAAGGAGGGCAGCTGAAGACCTAATCAAAGAGAGAGATCATGAGATTGCTAAGATCAAGTATGAAAATGCATCTTTGCATAAACATTGGTAGGAGGAGAAATAAGAGAAAGAATCTTTACAGTTAGATCTTTAAATGGCAATGTCTCTTAGAGAGACTTTGAAAAAGCACAATGAATATCTTACCAAAGAGCTTACTGAAGCTAATGGGAAGCTTGAAAATTTTAATAAGAGTTCTTCTATGCTGGATGAGCAGATCCAATCTTAGAGGATGAAAGATGACACATTTGGACTAGGATTCAACACGTCTGAGAAAGGAGAATCATTCGGTACCAAGAGCAACATGCACAAAGATAAAATTGCTCCTAAGGCTAAGAAGCCTACCGGTAAGAAAGTTTTCAAACCTATTTGCTTTATCTATCACAACTTGGACATACTACTAATGTCTATAGAAGCAGACCTAATGTGAACACAAGCTATAATGCTAATGCTAGATATGTGTCTAGAAGATTTGAAGGTCATTGTTACACATGCAACATGTATGGACATAGATCAATTGAATGCAAATATAGAGCGAACATTCTGGCACCTCACATGAATCCAAGACCTATTGATGACTGGAGAAGGATCTATGAAAACTGGAGAAACTTTAACTAGCAAAAGGCCTTTGTCAACTGGTTCAGTCCATATGTGATGGAAAAGGTAACAAATGTGATTTACACAATTTGCAATAATTACAGACATGTGGCTATGAACTGCAGAAGGAGAATTGGAAGAGGTAATGGTTGACCTTGGAGAGCATCTGGGATGGTTTTCTGTCATTGTCATAAACTAGGACACATGGCTAAGTTTTGTAGAACCAAGAAGAACAAACCGGTTAACCACTATGAAAATCAGAAAGGTAAGCAAAAGGTTGATGTTGAAGAAACTAGAGCGGACAAGAACAAAATCTAGAAGAAGAAAAGTGAGGACAAGCCTGCAGAAGAATATAACCCTTCTCCTAGTGTGGAGAATCCTGCACCAGAGAACTGAGCTTTTCATCAAGCCTAAGGGGAGCATATCGATAAACCTACGTCCAGACCCCTTGAAGAATGTATGGTAAGAGGGTTTTACATTTCAAGTTGTATTATGAGAATTCTTGATATTATTATCTATCAGTTTTCTAAGGATTACCAATTGGTTATATACCTATTGGTATAAGTGAGTCTATTACTCTATCGGTTGTGCAATTAATGCACTGGGTAAGTTTATAAAATAAAGTTTTACTAAGTTACTTTTACCCTAATTGTATTTGAAGAAGAGTTTTTTAGCATCTGCAGATTGAAACAGAGAATTGTTAGTTGATTGTGAATGGATTTGTGCTATAGGTCAAAAGTTGAATTGGATTCAAAGATAAGAAAAGGCGAAACGAGTGTGCATTCGAGATATCAATCGAAAACCCTACCAGCACGAAGATAATAAGGTATTCTTTTGTTAATCTCTATCAACTCAAGATTATCTAGAATGGCATCATCATCTATACTAGCAAAGAGACTTATAATCACTGTTAAATCTATGGAGTCTATGGAATCAGATAAAATGGAATCATATAATGCATTGTCTCAAGTTCCTGATGGTTTGATGATCAAAGGTAATTTATCCAACTATATAGACTATTAAATTGAGGATCTAGGATCACTGTCAATTTATTCACAACTCAAACCTTTGTGTGATAAGAGCGGGAAAATCAAAACCGAATACATTAGGGATTATGAAAGGGTTTTCACAATGTGGCACATTTTCTTGAATATTTTGAGGAAGACCATGTTAGGATTATCCTTAGTCGTGCGCATGGAGAGAATGTGTATCATGTTAGGTTGCACACAATCATAAAGGAAGAAATTCATGCACTGACTAGTTTCTAGAAAACCGGTAAAGTAACAGAACTAAGGACAATTTCAGAAGAGACTATGATTGCACTGACTCTGACCACCATTGAGGTTCATGCTATATCGGTCAACAACATTGCAGATCCAACAGTCATATTTGCAACTATGGTCATTGGTTATCGGATATTCCACTCCAATAGGATGAATAGTGTACCATCTACTATTGTCCATGCCGCCTACATGATGATTGTAGAGAATGCAGATTATGACTTGTGCGAGGTGATGAGAAGCCAATTGATGGTAAGCTTAAAATCAATTAAGAATGACAATAGTCAAAAATTCAAATATGGTCAACTGTTGATTGGCCTATTCTTCTATTTTCAAAATTTCCTACTAGGAATTGGTGACGTTCAATGGTCTAAGGACATACTGGTTACAACTCAAATCAAAAATAGCATTAAGGCTATGAAGAACACATTTTCTGTTGCCATGAACATATATTTCAATGAGTTTCAAAAGAAGATGAGCATGAGGTTAAGGCTACTTGATGAAGTGGTGAAACACTTTGAAAAGACATATGTTTCACTGTAACCACTAACTTCTACCTTATGGAGGCTATTGAACCAAGGGAGGAAGAGATGGAAGAAATGAGTTATGAAGTCAACTATGACTTATTAATTGGTTATGCCAATAAATTTTTGGCATCTCCTAAGGATAAGAAGAAGAAAAGACTAGGAACTTACTAGGAAAGGAATGCACCTACTCAACCCAGTAGTGCCCAATTTTATGATGTATGAAGTGATAAAATATGACTTTATATTTAATTAAATTCTGAAAGGGAAATTACAATGCAAGATGCAAACAAACTAAGACAGGTGCTAACCTAAGTGTGAAATTATACCACCCTAGCAAGGGTGTATAATTTATGACACTACATTTATCCACCACTTTAGCAGTCATATCAGACTACATGCATATGCAAGATAAAGTAAACAAAAGTAAAAATTCATGAAAAAGGATATATCCACAAGTTGTCGAATGACGCCCCCAGTGATATTTGCAGTACATGGTTAGGATCCGCACCCTACAAAAAACACATGTTAGATAAAATCACAAAAATCACCTAAATGCTTACTAAGGAAGGTGATGACAATTTTAGGGTAGCTATATGCCCCCCCTATTTTGGCTCGCTAATTTTAGTGAGTTGAAATAGGGTATCATGTTTACCACATCAAATTGTGAAAGAAAATTGATGACAAATGCTCACCAGAAGATTTGATACAAGATCAAACAATAATGAAGAATCATTTAGTAAGAAAGAGAACTAAGCCTCAATTCCAACACAAAAAAGAGTGTGATGATTTGAGAGCTCTCTAACACAAGATGAAATATTTAAATGGAAACAAATGCAAAGAGAATGAATAAGAAAAAGAACCATGGACAACTTGCCCCTAAAACTAGGTGATCCATAGAGAGATGGACATGGAAAATTAGCCCATAGAGTCTGTTTGGGTGATCCATGTAAGGGAGGAGAGTGGGAACACCATTAGTTCCACACAACTTAGTGCATGTGTGTGCAAGTAGAAAAAGGATACCTACCTTCGACACCAAGAAGATATCCATCATGCAACAATGTCATAAGTCCAAGCAAGAGAGGGAATACTCTTCAAGCAAGGATAAGATAGTGGAAAAGAGATATCTTGTTATATAAGTGTAAAGGAGATCCTTGGAGGAGAAGAGATCTTTGTCCAAAAGACATCTACCTTCAAGATGTGTTGTCTAAGACAAATATACCATCTTCTATAATGAATGAATGCAAGAGTTTTCAAAAGAGTAGAGGATTGAGATGACATCAAAGAGAGATTATTTATAACAACACTCTTCTAAAAGAAGGTAAGATATCTTCATGCATGTGCACAAAATAGAAGGGTTTATTATAAAAGATAATACTCAATGAAGAAAAGAATTTGATGAATGATCAAAGACTTCCAACATCGAGGAGGAGGTCCCAATTAAGGATATGTACTTAAGATACCCATTAGGGATGCTTGTTCCAGTATGAGAGAAGGAATTCAAATATGAATACACATATACAATCAATAAGAAAACCTTATAGAAGACACTACTTCACAAAGGGGGAATTTTAATCTTAAGGAGAGATGTTTGAAATCACTCTTCCCAGCCATATATATAGGGAGAAGAGATGAGATAGAAATAGGCTATTATGTTTCTTCCAAAAGTATGATTGTACATGAAATTGTAACATCGTGAATGACAATGAGCCCCCAATAAGTGAGATACCAATATCACATAATGATTAGCAACATAATAGCCATTAATGTTATTTAAAGATATGATAGATTGAATGAGGTATATGAATATGGCATGTTAAATGCTCTACTATAAGTGATATTAAAAACATGTGTAAGATGATGAATGTTAAAAATTCTTTAGAAAGAGGGAAATTTATAGGAGAAGAATAGGCTAGTAGGTCATACTTCTCTTGCACACAAGAAATCTTAGGAGAGGGATAAGTATAATTTGTTAGAGCCTTATTCCTAGAAGAAAAGATTTTAGAATGAGTAGAAAATAAAGTCTCATAAGTGGGATTAGAAATCTCTTGAGGAGATTCAAAAGATATTTGTTCATCACCAAGATTTTCTTATGAGGGGGATGAGTGTTGAAAGAAGTAAAAGATGATTTTATTGAAGTGAGGTCATCATCACTACTAAATATAACATTCACATTGAGAGATGGTCTTTTAGATTCTTTGGTGGGATTAGAAGGATTATATCCAAGTCCAAATGAAGCTTGATGTGTATCATGTTCTAAAGGAACTTTAATTCCTTGTTCATTTTCTCCATAACCATTGCCATCATAGCTACTCTTAGCTAAAATGTGAAAACCAAGACCATAAAAGGATGCCAAATCAGAAGGAGATGGTGATGCCTCATAGGTCTCAGTGCTATATGAATTAGAGGAAGGATTTGAAGAATCATTTTAATTAGAAGCAGCCCCAAAATGGTTACTTAGTTGTTTAGACAAGTAGGTTCCTCTTTAGCTTCCTCCTTATATTTATCCTTCTCATTCTTATATCCATTACAAGGTACCCTATATTCTCCTATAAAAGTAGGGGTAAAGTCTAGAGATCCCCAATCATCATTTGTGAGCACTTCTTCAGGAGAAAAGAGATCCTTGGGAGGAGATTCCAATTGAGTAGGAGAATCAAGAGTACTAGAAGGAACAACATCATTAAAGGAAATATATGTATTTGAAGAAGTAGAAGTATTGGAAGAAGAATGGGAAGTAGTTGAACAATAAGATCAATCGAAGTGGACATGAAATTAGGTGTCACTGTAGGTGCGACATCTAAGTTTTTCAAAGCATCTTGTAACATCCCATGATAAGTAGGTAAAGATTGAACTAAATCCAAAATAGAAATCTTGGCAGGAGTAGCTTTAAGTTGTTCAATTTGATCATACTCCTTGCTAAGATTTGATATATGAGGTTATTGTGGAAGAATAGGTTAAGAGGGAAAAAGTGAAGTCAGAATAACTGGAAGAGGACTAGGTTTCCTATTGTTTCTTGTGTTGTAAGTATGAACAACTATATTATAACTCTCTCAGGTAATTTTCATAGCATACTGATAATGGCTCTTAGTAGGATAACCTCCTTCTACAGTAATAATAGGTTTCCTAGGAGTGCAAAAATAATCATTAGCATAACCACCTCGAACCACTAAGATACCTAGCTTACGTGGGGAATTTTGAGAAGGACAAGCACCTTGAACTATGAAGAGGGGTTTATTAGGTGTTTCATTCACATGTATCAAATTTATTTAGGATGGCTTAGGAATATCAAAGGTGTCCTTAGAAGAAGAATGACCACTATTGTTGGAAGAATTGTTGATAGTCTCTCCTTGAACTAAAATGTTTTAATGGATAAGATCAAATTTAGGAGGGAGACTAGAATTAGGCATTGATGTTTTGGAAGAAAGAGTATTACTAGGAAAATTCACACCATCCTCTATCATCAAAGGATTTACATAGGTAATAGACTCTCTAGGAGAAGGATCAACATTACTTTAGAAAGTCTTACCTTTGAGAGGGAGATCTTTGAAAAAGATGTTAACCATCTTATCTTGAACTAGGGTATCCTTATGAGTAGAACCAAGCTAAGGAGAGGGAGATGCTTCATTTTTAGAGAGATAATGATTGAGATTCATGGAAGGTGAGATGCTATCAAGGGAGTTATCAATCATAATGTTATCCCCTTTGGCTAGGATTCTCTCATGGGGTAGAGAATAATCAACACCTTCTTCTAATAGTTCATCCCAAATAGTGAGGTCATTGAAAGGAATATCTTGCACAAAGATGTCCTAATTTTTATTGCAAAATTTGGGAGAAGGGATAACATTGTTCATTAATTCTTCATCCTTAGGAAGGAGAGCATCAATACATGCATTTATATCTTCTTCTTGCCTCAAAATGTGTTTAGTAGGATCTTTAGGGGACAGAGAATTAAGGAAATTGGTCATTGTTTAATCTTTTTTCTCTAAGGCATCTTTAGGGGTAAGAAAAAATTTAATAGAAGGGCAAGCATTTCTCATTAATGCATCATCTCTAGTTGTAATTTTGTTGGAATAAAAAGAGGAAATGCCCTCACTAGAAAAAGTACGGACAATACCATCTTTTTTCACAAAATTAACCTCATGAGGGGAGTATTATTTAGGAGGGAGATGAACATCTTTCTCCAAAGATTCATGATTAGGAAGGAGATCTTTGGAAGAAGTGTTCATAACTTCTTTGTTGTACTAACATGCCCCCATTTGTAGACCAAATTTAGGAGAAGATAAGTCAATGTCTATCACTTAGAGAGGTATCATGTAAGGAAGGTAAAGTAACATTAAGAAAAGTGTTTGTGATGTCATCCTCTTCCTCTAAGATAGCTAGATGAGAAGGGCACATTTTAGGAGAATTGTCAAGATCACTCTTCAAATCTTCGTCCTTAGAGCATGGGAGAATTTTGAAGGGATTGGTAGCAACTCTTTTAGGCACTAAAATGTTGTCATAGATAAGAGGTGGTTCTCTAAGAGATGGAAAATTTGAAACAAGGGAAGCTAAGCCATTATCGTATTGAGGAAATGAATGCATCATGACAAAAAATTTCTTCTTTCAAATGATAACATATGCCACTTTCACCTCTTAGCGTTTCTATTCCTCTTGTTGCAAATGATAAGAAAAACTAGGGTTTGAATGATAACCTAAATTAGGAGACAGAGAATGAAGCACAAATGAACTTGAATTTGAACAAACTTGTAGATTTGAAATTGAGATACTGAAAGCATGAAAGGGGAAGGATTCTGGATGTGTACTTGATGCTACAAATTGAACAAAACTAACCTAGATTAGGGTGCCATGCCATTGTCCTACTTTTGCAAATAGGAGGTTGCAACTGAGACATTGCAAATCTCAGATCTTGAAGCTACAACCTGCTAAAAATCATTGAAAAGCAGAGGGACCATGGCACCATGCCACCATCCAGATTTTTGATGTGTACTTGGTGCTACAAAGTGAACAAAACTGACCTAGACCAAGGTGCCAGGCCATTGTCCTATTTTTACAGATAGGAGGTTGCAACTGAGACATTGCAAATCTCAGATCTTGAAGCTACAACTTGCTAAAAATCACCAAAAAATCAGAGAGACCATGGTGCCATGCCACTATCCTAGGTAGGACTAGGGCGCTACGCCCCTGTCCCATAGAGATAAGGGCAGATCTGATGATTCTGGGTGGTTCCTGTGCCTTTTGCTCAGCTGAAAGTGCCTCAGGGTAAGGGTACCTGTTTTTGCACCTGCAATAATCCCAAAGGCAAAGATATTGCCACTAGATCTCCTATTATTCTTTAATGTCTTCAAGGATCCTAATTGGTGAAGAATTCTTCACAAATGCTTTATGAATGTTGTTGAAGACTCCACATAGGCTTCACTTTCACTACATAGAAGGCTCCTTGTGCTACAAAAAACTACTCTTAGATTCTTAGAAAGATCCCTCCATCCATTCAAATGAAGAAAGAGAGCTCTTATGTATGAAACCCTAGATCTTATTTCGCGGTTAAGTATTATAATATCATACAATTGTGCTCCTGAAATTTGAGGAAAAAAGTCAAGGACCATGGCGGGAACACACATGGTCCAACCAAATTTTCACCAAATTTTTAGGGCCATTAGATATGAGGATATTGGAGTGAATCCCAAAGTTACAGCTGATTTCGAGCTATTTTGATATGCGAAATCGAGCCTTAAAGGTCAAAATAGGACATAATTAGGGTTTATGATTAAATGACTTATTGGAGGAATAAAATAAAAAGAGGCATACTTAAGGTAAAGGGTCCAATTTTATGATGTATGAATTGATGAAATATGACTTTAGATTTAATTAAATTAATTAATTAAATGCTTAAAGGGAAACTACAATGCAAGATGCAAACACACTAAGGCGGACGCTAACTGAAGTGTGAAATTGTAGCACCCTAGAAAGGGTGTACAATTTACGACACTACACAGGCATTTTATATTTCTCCCCTATCTTTATTTCTATTTATCTCTGACACTCTTATACACATACTTCATGTTTCTCCTTCTCTATCTTTATCTCTATCTCTCGCCCTCTCTCAATAATTTGTCTCTATCACCTCTTATATCTCTCTCTTTCTCTTTGCATACAATATCTTGTTGGCCATTTGGTGGAATTGATTATGTGTTGCATTGATATTTTGTCACTGATGCAAACACTAGCTATTTGGATGCTTTACCAACACCCTTCTAGTCTTGGTAGGTTGAGTGGTTTCTGGTTGATTTGGATCCAACATGATCCGGTAGACTTTGATATAGTTTGGTGGTGGAATTAGCTTGTTCATGATACTCATGCTCATATTTGGTCAGTCAGTTTTAGTCTGGTGATTGGATGCTAACCTACTTGCTTAGAAGCTTAGTTTCTATTTCTGGAGAGGGTTTCACTGGTAGAGATTTTGATGAAGATCTTTGATGAATTGCATAAGTGGTGTTGGTTCACCTTCTGGTGGAGTTTCAGGATTCTGTTGGTGATCATGTTTGACACTTGCCAGATGGAGATCATTGTTGTAGTATGTGGACGTATAATTGTTCCTGATTGATCTAGGTTATGGACTGGCTTTAATGTAACGTGTGGATAGGATCTCTCGATGTATTTCTGCGATGTCTTATGTGTTGGATATTATTTGTTTGGTCTAAGGCCAACATGGTTGGTAATTATGTAATTGGTTTATTATCTGGTGGCCAACCTAGTTGTTTATGGTCGAGGGTTTGTATATATAGATGTAAGATCTCATTGTAGATCATCATGTTTATGGTTAGAGGTCATGGTCAAAGAATGTAATGTGTGAATAATGTAATATCATTTAGGTAGAGGATTTGGTCGATCATTGGAGATTGAATTAGGTGTATGTAAGAGGATTTAGTCCTCTAGTATTAATCTTAACCAAAACTGTACTCAGGCATAGGTGATGCTAACTTTTACAGTTCAACACTTCTTGGGATTGTAGTCTAGATTTCTTTGTAGTCAGGGAGGCTACTTTTGTGATGAGCAATGCACTCTAGGATGTTGGCCTTCTTGCAAGTGCAGGCCCCTAAATTGTAATTAACATACTTATTGTAGAGGTATTATCTGACTATGGGTAGGCTTCTCAGTGTGGTTTTTCCCTTTACTGGGTTTTCCATGTAAAAATCTTGGTGTCATGTGGATGGTTTTTATTTTGTGATTATTGTTTATGCTTAGTTGGTTTAACTGCTATTCTAGTATTAATCTTTTGGGTTCCAGTATGAAAGTTTAAATTGCTAATAGTTCTAGTAATATGTGACACTTGATTCACCTCCCCCCCCAACCCTCTTAGTTGTCTTCCAGTTATTTAAACTACCTAACATATCTCTCTCTCTCTATGCCTCTCTCTTTGTCTCTCTATACATACATACATACATACATACATACATATATATATATATATATATATATATATATATATATATATATATATATATATCTATATATATATATATATATATATATATACAGACATACACATACACATACACAAACACACACACATACACAAACACACACACACACACACACATATATATATATATACATATATATATATATATATATATGTATGTATGTATATATATATATGTATATATATATATATATACATATATATATATATATATATATATATATATATATATACATATATATATATGTATATATATATATGTATATATATATATACAGACATACACATACACATACACAAACACACACACATACACAAACACACACACACATATATATAACTTCCTCTCCTTCTCCTTCTGTATCTCTCTCTATATTTATCTCTCTCCCTTTATTTCTATCTTCAAAAAATATCTCTAGATTATCCAAATGCCTAAAATCATACCATAACATAAATTTTCATTCAAAAATATTTTTATTCGGATGAGATAAAGATCTAATACCATATGAGAATTGGGAAACTAGTTGAGATGAAAATTACAATTACAAAAATGAGAACCACTGAAGGATAAAATGTAATATATTAAATAACTTAGGAACATGTACATATAAAAAACATCACTACCAGCTAGAATAAAAAGTAGTTGTATCTGGGTTATACCTATAGGATATTGTATGCAAAATTTATATACTTCTGAAATCATTATCTTAACAACTAAGAATCTAAAAAACATATCAATATGATTATATCATGTAAAATATTCTATAGTCACAAAGTGCTCATAGAATTGTAATCAAAGTGTCGTCATTAGATAATAATGCAAAAATGGTGAATACATTACCACTGATTATGAGTATGTATACTCACCACAAGAAACCAATATAATAATTAGAAAGAAGTCTATAAGTGCACCTATGCAACGAAACACCCACTAGAATTTTGTACAAAAATAAATCCAAAGTTCCTCAATGTATCATCAATGAAATACACAGTTATGAATGAGTACCATCCTCAACACAATGAATAACATGAGTGAGCATATTACATTGGATCTCACAATAATATAAAAATAAATTACAACTCATTCTCAATGGCCATTCTATAATTGTCATTCTTTATAAAATAATAATTTTTATTTCATGACAATATAGTCATTTCATGGAGGTGGAGAAACTCCATATTATAAAAAATTAGAAAGGGGCTTCCCATCTTCTAATCCTTGTATGTAACACTCCAATTTTTGGGAAAATCATCCATACAGTTTGCTTGTCTTAACACACATATTACCAAAAATAACATAGCTCTGTAAAAGTAGGTTTGAAAAAATGGGATTCTTTTACTTCATAGATGTGCTGAATACACTCTATTTAAAAGGTTTGAGCAATTAACAAACATTGCTCCATAATGAGGCACAATCAAATCAACTATATGATTGAAGCTGAAAGTTTTCTTGTATATATTTTATGTAATTATAGTGACTTGAATGGTGTAAATCTATACAATAATAAAAAAATAAATTACAACTCATTATCAATGACCATTCTATTATCATCATCCTTTATAAACAATAATAATTTTAATTTTAAGACAATATAGTCATTTCATGGAGGTAGAGAAACCCCATATTATAAAGAATTAGAAAGGGGCTTCTCATCTTCTAATCCTTGTACGTAACACTCCAATTTGTGAGAAAATCATCATTACAATTTGATTGTCTTAACACATATATTACCAAATATAGCATAGCTCTATAAAAGTTGGCTTGAAAAAATGAGATTCTTTTACGTCATAGACATGCTGAATACACTCTATTTAAAAGGTTTGAGCAATTAATGAGCATTGCTCCATTATGAGGCACAATCAAATCAACTATAAGATTGGAGCTGAATGTGTTCCTAGATTTATTTTATGTAATGACAATGACTTGAATGGTGTGAAGATATATATAATTTTAAATGATCCACTTGTGAACTAATACTCTCACTTTCAAAGCCGTTACCACCGCTGCCAAATTCACCTCTAAAACGGGTGGCAAATGCAAGAGTTTACCAGCAGGAGCAATGGGGCCTCTCATTTCATGCCTTCGAGCCCCTTCACTGGACTTGATGAGCACCATGATGCCCTTAGCATCACTTCTCCGATTCTAACCCACACAAGGATTCCTCTTCTCACATTTCATCTTGGGCGTGATGGGAGGCTCCTGCATCTTGGCAAGTTGCTTCATTTCAGCCCGTAAACTCTTCAAGTTCTTCAATTATTCTTCATAGTCACTGACCGAGACAGGCCACAGGTTGCTTCTATAAAATAGGGGAGTGGTCAGCGGTTCGACTTTGCTGGGCGATGAAACTGTAGGAAAGGAACCTGCATCTCTCCATCTTCTTTCAACCACAAGTTCGTTGGCCAACTCATTCACACAAGTTGGAAGAGTCAATACTTGGTGAATATGCAACAAAATTTTAATAGTCATTGGGCCCATTTACAGCGGTATCAAAAGAAACTCCATTTATAGAAAAATTTCACTGGTTGCGAATTCCTCCTTTATTTTTCGAGACTCTTCCTATGTAACATCTGCATAGATTCCAACCAAAAATCTAGGGTTTTATGCCTCATGAAAAAGGTATCATTTTTTCTAGGGGATAATTCTATTAAGTCTTTGGTTTTAGTAATCATCCTCTCTATCAACAATCCTCTGTGGCTTCTTAAATCTTAAATCCTAGATCATCATTCTCCAAAGGGTGACACAATAGAGGCTCTATTTTCTCCTCCAAACTCTTCTCTTCTTCTCCTTTCTCTCTTTAATTCCTCCAAATAAACACATTGATTGGGCTTCCTCTAAAGAAATGGCACATAGAGAATACAGTAAGTAGCTTGGGTAATCATGGGATCAAATTCTTTTGCTACATCTAAGAGGAAAACGCCAAGGAATCCCATCTACCCAATTTTGGCTTGTATGTAACTAAATTGCGGTGAGCCCAAGTCTAAAACTGCATAGTCCTCGCCTTCTGACTACATAGATGCCTTGCAACCACCAACTTCAAGCCACAAAAATAAGCAATAACTAGCCAATTTAAGTCACAAAATTTCCTACATGAACCAATTAATTTAATATGGCACCCATAGATTCGATGGGATTTACAAATATACCAGCACATGGAAGCATTGCCTTCCTCATGGGTACTGCCTGCTCTGTTCTGAATCCTCTGCTCTTACAACCTGCATCTTGTAACTGGACTGATACCAATTGTTAAAACAAAAGACAAATTGGAAACACACACATTATACACAACACAGTATTTAACGTGGCTCACCAATTTGACTACATCCACCAGAAAGTAGAACAAAGATCCTTTTATTATTATTGCAGCTTCCATACATGGGGCTTTGCCCTCATATATATATACAATAATCTTCAACAGAAGACAAAGGGACAAGGATAATATGAAAGATTAAAAGCATTGTCAAGCAAATAGATAAATGCTTGTTTTTAAGGGTTTCTTCATGTTTATGGCAAGTGGGCATTTGGGGACACAGTTTGGGCGAACACAAAAGCAAAGAAAAACAGTAATGAAGTAGGCTATCAACAAAGAACAAAAGGCATACCAGAGGCCCATAACCAATAAGTGGATTGAAGTGCAGAGAGGTCATGAGATATGTATAGCTTGGATGTTACGAAGCTTCTTATCTGTGGATGTGGCATGGACTATAGACTATAGTTGGCATACTCTTCAACGCCAACATCTTATCTGCAGGCAAAATAATAGAACCCAATTCCCAACTGTTCATTTTAGCCATTCTTGCTCTACAGCTTTCTGCACAAACGGTGATCGCCAAAAAACGAGTACCCGAGACCACTGTTTCTTCAGCCTTCACTTTGGAAATCTTGGGTTCTTTCACATTGGTATTCTTTCGCATTGGTAAGAGCGAATGGTTCTGCCAGCAATCTGCGATGCCTATCTCAGATTGCCAAAATAATTTGTATCAAAATCTCAAGTAAAAAATGTACAGCTTGTATATAACACATCTTCGAAAATAAATTTATGCTAAAATTCCGATAGTTTGAATGGCTACAGCCTAGAATAATTGCAGTTTAAATGTTGGTGCCTCCGCTACAGTTCTCTGGCAGGAACTAAAAATTGATAGATTCGGCCTGTTGTACCTCATTCTTAATTAGAGTGTTTTGGGAAGATTGGTTTGGCTATGGTCAGTGTTGTAGTGGACACACATGGAGGATTTACAACTGTGTCAATTGGTATAAACGAAAGAGACTGTGTCAATATGGTCCAAGGTTTAATTCTTTTCTTCTTCTACAGCAGTTTTGATTTTTGAGATTTCTCTTGGGGTCCGAACATGTTGATTCTATATTGCTCCTTCTGTTACAATACATTCTCATTGATATTCCTACTAAAAGTAAAGCTCTTTATCTTCTGTAACTCTGCATTTGAATCTTATATTATTAATGAGAATTTTAGGTAAAATAGATTCAGCTTTCCTTCCAAGATGATAAATAAAATCATGTTTAAAAAACAATTAGAAAAAAAACAACTCAAGGGCAATAGGTGTGCCAAGTTTTATTCAGAATTCAATCAATTACATGTATCGAATGAATGGAAAGGAAATAGTGAATTAAGGGAACACTAGGAGAGGATCCGGTTTTATTTATTCTATTTGACAACGAAATAGAAAAGAAGAGGAACGAGTATGGATTTCGGTGGTTGTCGTTATGCAGAGACTCAGAAGCAGCGGCTTGAACATTAGGATAGAAATTGAGGTCTGATAAAACAGCTTCCGATGGGTATTGTGGCGCTTGGCCGAGTTGCACATGCGCCCACTTCTCAGCCATTTCAGAGGACTTTTGTGCACATGGAACCTGGCATTTGGCCGAGACATGCACCGTAAACGTTATCAACATCACAAGAAGCAGTGTTCTCAGTTTCATATGCATCGAATTCTCCATATTTTTTAAGTCAAATGGACACAAAAAAAATTATGTTTCAATTGAATAACCAGTTCGTAGGTGAAGATCGATATCAAATCCAAGGCAATGTTGTTATTCATTTATAGAGACACCACCACCTTTAATGAATACAGTAGGAAACATTTCTTCAATTAGGCATTCAAACTACTGTAGCGTAGTGGAGACGAAACAATTTACACGCTAGAAGGTTAGACTAACTGGCTATGTCTTAAGAAAACAACAAATAAACGCCACCAAATAATGTCTAGTAAGATCTTTCGAGAAGCTACGAAATTCTATCTAGTAAATTTATGTTTTGGATTTATGTTAGAAACATTTGAGGCATTAGAATATTATTTTTTCAATTATTATTTAGTTTTGTCTTTAGTATTTTATATTAATGCAATGTATTATAATTATAGTAAGTTTGTTTATGATTGGATTTCTATATATTAGTCTGTGTATGCCACTAATATGATTTTTAATGTTTATTTATGCTCTAGCATACATTGAATCTTGATTCAATTGACATGTTTTTTCTTATGATAATCACGTATCTACTAGCCATTGCATTGTAGTGTGCAATAGGTACACCAACAAAAAAATTGTTTAGTTTTAAGAAGATTGGAAAAAATCTAAGAAATAATGTAGATGCTACAACAGAGTTGGGTTTTGAAGATAATCCATTTATCCTGACTTCTCCAAAGTCATGCAAGAGTTTACCAATTGTCCAAATAACTCTGGTTTTTTCTCCATCGATGGTTTCTCCTAGAAGAGGTAGGCCTCCAAATAATCTTAAGACTCAAATGAAAATTGATGCTAGAATTCAAAAGACTTTATCCTTTTCTCCTATTGGTGGGAAAGGGAGGCATTCGGTCTCTCTTGGTAGGCCTAAGAAAACACGCCTAACTCCTGTAAGTGTAAAAAGAAAGAGGAGTAAAAGATTTGTGACTAGTCCTCCTATGACAAGTTCAGGGGTTGTGAAACGTAATTTGCAAGGTTTCTTTGGGGAAAGCAAAAATTCTCTGATTAATGGGATGAGGGGAACTTCAGCCTCCCTTCAAGGACAATGAGAATTATTTCTTGGAATGTTAGGGGCTTAAATGCCCCAACAAGAGATGCTTAATTAAGTCCTAGATGGACTTAATTAAGTGTGATATTTTTATGTTGCAAGAAACAAAGTTGTCAAAGGATTTTGCTGATTTGGTTTTTTCATCTTGGAGAAGGTGGAATTTTTCTTCTTCTCTAGCTTGTGGTACTTCAGGAGGTTTGGCACTGCTTTGGAATAATTATAATATTGAGGTACAGTTAGTGGCATCTACTACAAATTGGATGTTGGCTTTAGTTATAAGCAAGATTTCGAAGGTTAAATTCTGGCTTTTTAACATTTATGCTCCGTCAAGAATTCAAGGGAAGAGTAAGTTATGGGGTGAATTAAAGAGGATTTCTTCTCCCTTAAAACATGGTTCCTTTATTATCTTTAGAGGTGATTTTATTGCTATCACTGATTTAGATTAGAAAAGAGGAGGTGTTTTCCCTAATAAAAGGATTCTGGATGACTTTGGGGATTTAATTTCTGATATGAGCCTTTTTTATTGTAAGTCTCAGAATAGGGTTTTCACATGGACAAACATGAGAAGGGATTTTTCTTAGATTGCTAAGAGATTAGATCAGTTTTTGTTATCTGAGAATTAGATTGATTCAGATTTTGAATTCTTTTCCTCTATTCTACCTATCTTGGGTTCTGATCATTTTCCAATTTCCCTTTCAGTTATTGAGGATAGGGCTTCTTTTAAGTCTCCATTTAAATTTGAGCCCATGTGGTTTAGGGATTCTTCCTTTTTGCCTCTACTTATGAAATGGTGGAATTCTACTCCTTTTTGTTTTGGATCCCGTATGTTTTAGATTGCTAAGAAGTTAAGTTATTTGAAATTGAATATTACGGAATGGAATATCTCGCATTTTAAGAACATTTTTTAGGAGAAACAAAGGATTCAAGATATGATTGAGTGTCTTAATACTCATGTGCTTCAACATGGTATGGTGCCACAAGTTTTTGATGAATTGAAGTCACTAAAATTATAGCTTGAGGAGGTGTTAGCTAGAGAGGAAATCTATTGGAGACAAAAATCTAGAGAGTTATGGCTTTCAGATGGTGACTGGAACACAAAAATTTTTCATTCTTCAACTAAGATTAAAAGATGTAAGAATAGGATATATTGTATTCAGTGTCAGAATGAGAATTTATTAATAGAGCCAGAGGACATTGCTTTAGAGGTAGTTAGGTTTTTTAAGTCATTATTATCTTCAGAAAATGGAAATCTCAGCAATGATATTATATCTAATATTCCTCCTTTAGTATCTTTGGAAGACAATAAGATGTTGATGTCTCCCTTTTCCTTAGAATAAGTTAAGAGTGTTCTCTTTGCCATGAATCTAGATAAAGCTTCGGGACCAGATGGTTTTACTCCTTAATTTTTTTAGAAATGTTGGGATTTTGTGGGAAATGATGTTTTATTGGCTCTCAAGGAAGCTAAGAGAAATAGGACTATTTTAAAAGAACTTAATACTACAATGATTGCAATTGTTCCTAAAAAAGAGGATACTAAGACTTTTGCTGACTTTCGCCCCATTGCTTTATGTAACACTTTGTACAAGATATTTACGAAGGCAATTTCCCTTAGGTTGGCAAAAATTCTACCTAGGATCATTTCATTGGAGCAAGGTGGTTTTGTTCCCAAAAGGGAGATGACAAAGGGTGCAATTGTAGCACATGAGGTGCTACATTCTATTTCCACCCAAAGAACCCTGACCATGATACTTAAACTAGACATGATGAAGGCTTATGATAGAGTAGAGTGGGGGGCTTTATGTGCTATTCTTGAGAAGTTAGGTTTTCCCAAGGCCTGCGTCAAATGGATTCATGCATGTATTGCTTCTGAAAGATTCTCGGTTTTAATTAATGGTTCTCCTTGAAGTTTTTTCACTTCCTCTAGGGGTTTGAGATAGGGAGACCCCCTTTCTCCCTTTTTGTTTATTCTCCTAGCTGAAACCTTTAGTTGGGCTATTAGGGCTGCTAAAGTGGGGGGGCTTTGGAAAGGTATAAGGATTCAGAGTATTCCCCAAAGTATTTCTCATTGTCTCTTTACAAATGATACTCTGTTATTTGGACATGCTTTGTTAGTTGAGGCAAAAGTGATTAAAGAAATAATACAAAATTATGCATCATTTTCTAGTCAGAAAGTAAATGGTGATAAATCAAAGATTTTTTTCTTAATACATCACAACTGGTTCAGCATAGGTTGCAATCCTTTTGGGGATTTGAAACTGGAAATCTTCCATGTACTTATCTTGGGATTCCTTTATTTGTTAAACAAGATAAGATTGGTTTTTGGGATAAGATTATTTTAGTCATTTCTAAAAGAATTCTCTCATGGAATCATAGATGGTTAACTTTGGGGGGTAAAATTATTCTCATCAAGTCTGTTTTGAATGTTGTTCCCATATATCTCATGTCCATTTTGAAGTCTCCAAAAGCAATTATTGTTAGTTTACAAGATACTCTTAGAGATTTTCTTAGGAACAATAATAAAGATGGCAAGAAGAAACTCCCTTTAGTTGCATGGGATAAGGTATGTTTGCCTAAGGAACTTGGGGGAATAGGAATTTAAAGTCTAGAGAATCAGAATTTAGACTTAGGTGCTAAGTTGGTTTGGAAATTATATGACAAGCCTAGCTCCTTATGGGCACAGATTATTTTTGCCAAATATTTAAATAATGGACCAAGAGAGTACATTTTTAAAGTCTCAAATCTGCCTTTGGGTTCTGCTATATGGAATTTCCTTTGTAAATGTAGATTAGTTATTTTGCCTCATCTCTGATGGATTATTCATAATGGTATAGAGGTCAGATTCTGGGATGAAGTATGGAATGGACATACACCTTTGGTGAATATTAGGGATTGGTCTCCTCTGATCACTATTCTTTCCTCCCTTTGGGGTGTTTTTGTAGCAAATTATTTTGAAATTGTGACTAGTGGACCCCTTAAGCTAGCTAGATGGAAGTTGATTGATTTCTTAGATGTTGATCAAAGCATGAAATTAGATTTTGAGAAGATTTTGGGGGATAGAATTGTATTTCTTTTTAATTCTGAGGATGAACTTATTTTGACAAAGAATATTTCTAGTAGGTACACTATTAAAGATGGTTACAACTCTCTTATGGATGCTAAAGATTTATCATCTTGGCCTTATAAGTTGTTTTGGCATTCGGCTTGTCTTCCTAAAGCTGGAGCCTTTTCTTGGTTGGTAGTTCAGGATAGAGTCCTTATAGGTATGAGATAGGTAACAAAAATTTGGAATCTTCTTCACACCTATTCCTACATTGTGATTATGCTTATGAATGTTGGTAGTGGTTGTTTGAGAAGTTAAATATATCCTTTGTTATTGGTAAGGATCTCATTTCCCATTTTAGATCCTTGCCCTTTATGTTTGCCTCATCTTTTTATGCATGCCTTTGGATCATATCTCTGTCTATTGCGATTTGGAATGTTTGGCTAGAGAGAAACAACAAGATATTTAAATAAACAAGGTCTCCTGTGTCTAAGGTTCTATTAAAAATTGAGTCTTCAATCTCTGAGGTTGCTTTGTCATTTATTTATAAGAATTTGGAAAATCTTACTTCTTTTTTGCACTAGGATAGTAGAGTTACTAGAGTTTGGAAGATGTTGTTAGTTTTACCCTCTCATGGTTCAATTTTAAAAAAGAATGATGCAATAGGTAAGAGATGCTCTGCTAGATGGAAACCTCCTTTGCAGGGGCACTTTAAAGTGAATTTTGATGGGGCCTCTTGTGGTAACCCTGGGCCAGCTGGGGTAGGCATGGTAATTTTATTCGAGCTAAGTGTCATGCTATTGGTTTTAAAACTAACAATTATGCCGAATTTCATGCTTTGTCTTTTGGATTGGATATGACAATCTCTTTAGGAATTAAGGACTTAATAATTGAAGGTGATTCTATGGTGATTATTCAATGTGTTATGAAAAAGAAATCTAATTGTTGGAATTTGCAGTATATACTTGATCCCATTTTACAAAATTAGAATTGTTTGAATCTTTCTTGGTATCCCATAGTTACAGAGAAGTTAATAAGATTGCGGATTATTTGGAAAATTTAGCCATTGATAGCAATCCTAATCAGCGAGAGGTGGGTTTTGAGGAAATTCCTTGTAGGGTATGGGAAGGTTTGTAGCAATAGTTATATGATTTTCTTGAGTAATGTTGATGTCAAATTTTATGATGATAATTATTCTCGCTTTCCCCTTTCATTTCAAGTATTCATGTCTGTTGTCTAGAGGAGAGTTCGAGTTCATGGTAGTTGATACAATAGTGATTTTCCAAAGGTTTTTTGATAGTTTCTTTTTTTGGCAGGAAGGTTTTTGGCTCATGGGATTTGGCACAGGGATTTGGAAAATTTTGTCTTCTTCCATTGATAGCAGCTATGGAGTCTACATTTGAAGATTATCCGATGGCTTTTTTTGGCAAATTGTCATATGGGCTCTATGAAAAACTAATATTATATGTGTTGTGACCACATTTTGTATGTGGTTTTGGGCAGGGTGTGTAAACTGATCCGTTAGATACTATAGGTTTATTTTATGAGCTGTGACTAGAGGTTTTCTTCCCAGGATTCTTTCCTCTGGTATGCTCTTTGAATCCTGTGTAAAAAATAAAAAAACATTAATAAAAAAGTTTAGTGGAAAAATCCACTTTTTTTTAAAAAAAAAAGTTGACTCTTCATATGTGAATTTAAAATTTTTTTTTAATGAAATTTTATCATTGTTTAGAAGCACAAATATATATTTTAGAAACAGTTGACAAATTACTTTGCTTTTGTTATTGTAACAATCCATGCAATTAACAGAATAATGTTCATTTCCTTACACAAGTCAAATTTGAAAACTATATGAAATTCGAAGTAAGTAATAATAGAATATTATCAAAAAAAATAAAAATTATTTGTGCTTGTAAAGAAACAAAAAGAGATACAATCAATAAGAGGAAGAAAATAAAATATCAGTTTTGTTACATGCCTAATTTTTGAACATTTAAGATTGAATAATTGTAGATAAAGTAATAAAATTAAATAAAAAGTTTGTAAGTTAACAAAATATAGATCCAAACACAAAAATTATAAATATACAAAAAGATAGGTTTTTGTTTTAGTGAAATTGATTAAAGTATGTGGTTGAAGGAACAAACCTGGACTTCTTTTAACTTTTGCTTGATGTTCTTGCATTTGGTAATTCTAGGAATTTTCATGCCAAAAGGGAAAAATGGTGATTGTTCACTCAGACTATTAGAGTATGCTACCTATTATTTCTTCTTTTGAGATAAAAGTTTATCCGAAATGATAAATTTGAATACTATGATGGAAGTTTCTATCTCTCACATATAGAAGTAGTATATATCATTTCCTATGCTACAGGCCACCTCAAAAGTGGCAATTGTCATGCGGGAGTGAAAAAATAGCGATTGAAAGGGCTTTGCATTTGACTATTATAGTATGCTGCCCATTTTTTTTGTTTTTGAGATAACAACTTATCCATAATGGAAGTTCTCTCCACACATGTAAAATTAGTCTATATCATCTCGTATGCTACATGCCTTCCATTAGAATTAGAAATTTTGAAAAAGTGGTAGGTACTCCATGTCATTGATTCAAAACAGATTGTTTTTGTTCTTTATGTAATCATAGTCACTAGTATCTTATGATTGAGTAGCTCTATACAATAAAAAATAATACTACTATTAGTAGTAAAGATATTTGTAAGGTATCAGAATTGACTATTAGAATATTTTCTTTTAAAGATCAATTTCATACTAAAGATGATAAAATCTTCTAACTTAATTTGAAGCCAACCAATAAGTGTAGTACTTGAAACATAAATTTAAATCTGTGATAAACACATCGTTCCTGGCTTTGTTTAAGTGAAAGTGAAACAAAAAAAAAATTATTAATATTATTTCATTTTTGGGCTTGAACATGAATTTGTGGAATATAACACACGATTCTATTCCCTTTATGTTGACAAAAATCAAAATTAAAAAAAGCTACTTCTTGAATGTTAAGAAAATAGATTATTAGCTAAACCCATAAATGTTTAGTTAATAATGAAGAGTGGTTAACTTTGAATAAATTTATGTCATAAACTAATAAAATAAACATCGATAGCACTAAAACCCTACATACATTCTGATAAGTGGCTAAAATATGTTGGCTAAACTAGTTTAAAGCTGAAATTTATGAGAGCAAAACTAAAATTGCAACTTAGATCTTTAATTTTGAAAAAGTGTGCAAGTGTTCAAAAACTCTAACTACATCGCATGTTGTTGTCACTCCTTTTTTTCTATATCTTATGATCACCCTACTTTTGGCAAACTTATCGATAAAAGTATATTTATCCATATTTTTTTCAATTGATGAAGAACCCGGATAACCTACCATTCAAGTGATTTGACAAATAAAAATTAAAATATCGGCACACAACATCTTAAATTTCTTTCCTTTTAACTATTCTCTTTATTTCTCTTGCTTCTCTTAATCATATGGTTGGTAATTTTACTAAATCGTTCTTTTGTTGATTATTGCTAATAATGAAAAAGGTAGTTCTTACTCTTGTTTTCATGTTGGTGTTGAAAAATTAAAGTAGACTATTGGGTTGCATGTTCAAGTGTTTGTGCTATATCTAAAATGCAACAAATTGTTTAAGGAAATATTAGCACAATAAAATGTGATTAGTGCACAAATACCATCCTAACTTTCTCTTTGGGCCTTTTTTGACATCTCAAAAAAAAAATGTTAATATGGTATCTTATATTTTTCAATGTCTCAACAAAAACCATGTTTATATGGAATCATATTTATGGATGTGGACTTGAAACTTCAATTCATAGCAGTGACCTGGCAAATAAATTACTATAAAAAAATTAGGAGTGGTTTAAAATTTCTATGTAAGATTACCCTCTCTCCATCTGTACTTGTTTATCTCTAGTTCTCCTTATTTGTCTATCTCTTTATCTCTTTCCATCTACCTCTCTCTCTACATCTCATTATCTCTTACAAAATTAAAAATAATAATTAAAGGATATTAGAATTAATATAATTTATATTTGTTACCTTCTTAAAAATTTATTTATTATAGAATAGTTATAGTTGAATTTTATTTTTATTTCTATAATAAAAAAAAATTCATCTTAAAACTTAAATTAAATGCTTAGAGAGAGATCAAGAGAGGTAAACTAACTTTTGATTACTCATTTCATGCTAATAATTTAAGGATAGTGTGTATACTTGAGAAATTATGGTTAGCGTGGAATGCCATTTGATTAGGGAGAGACATAGAGAGATAAAGAGATCGAGGTATATAAATATACTAATAAAAACAGATAAAGAGAAGAGACACAAATCAGTAGATAGAGAGAGGAAGATGGAGTAATATAGAAAGAAAAACAAGGATAGGGAGAGAGATAGAGAGGAGTAAGAGGAAGATAGAGAGAACTAGAGAGATAGAGATATCATACAAGAGAGATGGGGTGAATACGAGTGAGAGAAAAAGAGATGGAGAAAATGATATATTAATAGAAATGGGAGAGAGATATATGGAGACATAGATGGTGAGGAAAGATTGAGAGAAATAAGGTGATAGACACAAGTAATAGAGGAAGGTTTAGAGAGAGGGAGAGAGATAGAGATAGACATAAGGAGGAAAAAACAATGAATGTGTGTATATGAGTTAGAGAGATGAAATAATATTAATAAAAACTAGCATATCTTACTTTATATTTTTGGTTTGGCTTGCACTTGCACAAAGCTAGGAATGAAATGTTTTTGATGCTCAAATTTATGGTTCAAGTACTACACGTATAGTTTGGCTTGTACTTGAGTTAGAAAATTTCTTTATCTTTAATACATACAACTGATTTCTAGTACATACAATTTTATTATCTCTCCCTCTCCCTTTCTCTTCCTCCCTCGCATTATATCACTAATTATTACCAACCACTTTGGTAAATAAAATTGTAACATATTGTAATATCTTCGTATTTAAAGACATCTAATACTATACTAAATCATGTGATATAATAACCTAAAGGTTAAACAAGGAGAATTTATGTAGTGTGCAAGTGGCTTATATGAAAATGGTGTAGATTTTGATTCTTTCCTCTTTAGGCTATTATATTTGCTACATCTATTTATCTCTCCCTTTCTCACTCCCTCCGTATCCCTTATCTATCTCTAATACTTTCTGATTCAATTCACGTATATCTCTATCCCTCCCTCAGTCTATCACCCCCTCTATATCTCTATATCTACTTCTCTCTATTTGTTTAAATCTCATAATTTTTCTCTCCCTCTACCCACTTCTCTATATCTCCTTATATCTCTATATATGTATCTCTCTATATCATTGATTTAGGCTTTATGTGTTAGTTCTTTTTTTCTTATACTATAGTTTTGATTGTTAATATTTTTCTTGGGGTGATTCTATATTGTTGCTTGTGGTAAAATACATTCTCATTGATATTTCTACTAAAAGAAAAGATCTTTATCTTTTGTAACTCTCTGGATTTTAATCTTTAAATACTATTATTAATAGTTTAAGGTAAAATAGATTCATCTTTGTTTCCAACATGATAAATAAAATCTTGTTCTAAAAAACATTAGAAAAAGTACAATGATTTCAATGTATTATAATTATTGCAATGTATTATATAAAATAAAATCTTTAGTATTTTATATTATTGCAATCTATTATAATTATAGTAATCTTGTGTATGATTGGATTTATATATATTAGTTTGTGTATGCCACTTATATGATTTTTAATGTTTATTTATGCTCTAGCATACATTGAATCTTGATTCAATTGACATGTTTGTCTTACAGTAACCACTTATCTACTAGCCATTGCACCGTACAACAAAGAAATTTTTGTTTAGTTTTAAGATGAATGGAAAAAATGTACGAAATAATGTGGATAAAGTTGACTCTTCATATTTGAAATTAAAATGGTTTTTAATGAAATTGTATCATTTTTTAGAAGCACAAATATATATTGTAGATAAAGTTGACAAATTACTTTGCTTTTGTTATTATAACAATCTATGCAATTAACATATTAATGTTCATTTCCTTAAAGAAGTCAAATTTTCAAACTATATGAAATTTGAAGTAAGTAATAATAGAATAGTATCAGGCAAAAAGAAAATTATTTGTTGTTGTAAAGAAAGAAAAAGAGATATAACCAATAAGAGGAAGAAAATAAAATATCAGTTGTGTTAAATGCCTAATTTTTTAACATTGACGATTGAATAATTGTATCTATAAAGTAGTAAAATTAAATAAAAAGGAACAATTACTTAAATGATCTATAAGTTAACAAAATATAGATTCAAATGCAAAAAGTATAAAGATACAAACAGATAGGTTTTTGTTTTAGTGAAATTGGCTAAAGTGGTTGAAGGAACAAACCTGGAGTTCTTTTAAATTTTGCTTGATGATCTTGCATTTAGTAATTCTATAAATTTTCATGCAAAAGGTGGAAAATGGTGATTGAAATAACTTTCAATCAGACTATTACAGTATGCAGATAAAAGTTTATCCAAAATGAAAAATTTGAATACAATGATGAAAGTTTCTATCTCTCACATATAGAAGTAGTATATATCATTTCCTATGCTACAAGTTACCTCAAAAGTGGCAATTGTCATGCGAGAGTGAAAAAAAAGTGATTCAAAGGGATTTCCATTTGACTATTATAGTATGTCACCCATTATTTGTGTTTTTCAGATAACAATTTATCCATAATAGAAGATTTGAATGTTGCAATGAAAGTTCTCTCCTCACGTGTAAAATCAGTATATATCATCTCCTATGCTATTGGCCTATCGTTGGAATTATAAAGTTTGAAAAAGTGGTAGCTACTCCATGTCATCCATTCAAAAATGTTTTTTTGTTCTTTGTGTAATCATAGTTGCTAGTAACTTATGATTGAGAAACTCTATACAAGAAAAAAGAATACTACTATTAGTAGTAGAGATATTTGTAAGGTAGCAAAATTTACTATCACCATGTTTTCTTTTAAAGATGAATTTCATACAAAAGAAAACTAAATCTTCTAACTCAATTAGAAGCCAACCAATAAGTGTATTACTTGAACTATAAATTTGAGAGTGTGATAGACACATCATTCCTGGCTTTGCGTAAGTGAAAGTCAAACAAAAAATACAACTATTAATATTATTTCATTTTTTAGCTTGAACTTGAATTTTTGGAATGTAACACACGAGCCTATTGCCTTTATCTTGACAAAAAACTAAATTAAAGAAAGGTACTTCTTGAATGTTAAGAAAACAAATTATTAGCTAAATCCCATACAGATTTAGTTAAATATGAAGAGTCATTAACTTTGAAAAAATTTATCTCATAAACTTTTAAAATAAACATCGATGGGATTAAAACCCTACATACACTATGACAACTGGCTAAAGTTTCTTGGCTAAACTAGTTTAAAACTGAAATTTATGAGAGAAAAATTAAAATAGAAAATTAGATCTTTAGTTTTGAAAAAGTGTGCAAGTTTTTAAAAACTCTAACTATATCTCATGTTGTTGTTGCTCTTTTTTCTTCTATATCTTATGATTACCCTACTTTTTCCCAGAAATATCAACAAAAGTATAGATTTTTTTTTTTTTTCAATTGATGAAGAACCCAGATACACTACCATTCAAGTTTTTGATTAAGTGAAAAGAAGGTTTTGAAGGGGCCCCGAAACCCTATTACAAAAAGATAATCAAAAGATATGACATTAAAGACCAGCTAGATAGAGCAAAACACAAAAAAGAGACAACTAGCAAAGACAAAAAGCCAGCAAGAAGACAAAAAGCCAGCAAGAAGCCAAAAGAGGCAAAGGGACAGCACAAATATAACTAAGGGATAGCCACAAGCAACAGACCCTAAGAAAGGTTTATGATAAGCTCCACCACTTCTTGCTCTAAATGGACCATAGAGGCAGCAATACTCTTCAATTCCTCCAGCTCCTTGGCATGCTGGGTCATATTCCTAGTACTAGCTCGCGTTCTTTTACCATGACCAATAGTTTCCCCTTCAAGGGTCAGAACCTTATCCTCACTAGTATCAATAGTGTTCTTTTCCTGATGGATATGTTCCAGTTTGCTGATCATCACACTGAAGCTTTTGAAAAAGGCTTTCATAATTTTTTTGCTTTGTTCTAAAATTTTCTTTAAGGTATTCTCATGGTTGAGAACCCGCTTCTCCAAATCATTGAATCTAGAATCCACAACCTCTACATTGTCGATGGCTTTAATTAATTCATTCAGGTAGTTAGGTAAGGTACTGAGATTACCTATTCCAATAGCTTCTAAGGTATCCACTTTTATACATGAATCCTCTTTCTTGTTCTTTGAACTACCCATCATCTTCCCACTTAGTATCAGACCCCTCATCTTCACTATCTTCTAAGTTCTCAGACTAATCATCTGAAACTGAAAGCTCAGTGATAGAATGCTGCATAAGGGAGGCCTTAACATGGTTGTATAAAAGAAACACTAACCCTTCATGCATGGGAGGGTTGCTATCCGAATTAGACCTAAAATCCTTAATGCTAGTGTTAAGGGAGATAAACAAATAGAAGGGTATAGACACTAGATCTTAATGGTGAAAATGATTTAGAAGCACAAACTGATAACCATAGACACGAGAGTATCTACCATCAAGAGTTACATATTGCATGACAGCAAACAAAATCCATCTCCATACCTTCTTTATCACTTTTAGCGAGTAGTAGGTTTTTCTAGATTTCACCAAGTTGGTTTTCTCAAACTCCTCCTTTGGGAATTGCTTGATAGCAACTTTGGTGAGCTTCCCATCTCTATAAAAATTTCTACATCCCTTTGTCAATTTCAACAGTACGGTTTTTCCCTATAATTCTCTCCATATACCCTATCATCTTGGCCATTTCTAGAATGACCCATGGCTTTAGCTTATCTTTCCATTCATCATAAGAGAGTAACTCAATTCTTTTCCTATTACCTCCCATGGCATAAGCAAATAAATTATTCTTATCCTTCATAATGTAGAATAGGGCAAAAATAGAGATCAAAGTGCAAAGCAAGAAGGTCGTCAAAATAGAAATGGGCGCCACTATTTTCGATTTCTTATGGGCTTTTTCATTGATAAATAGATTGTCATTATTTCTTATCACTCCCTCATAACCATGCACTCTATCATAAATGCAGAAGGCACGAGCCTCATAAGGAAGATCTATCTCACCTCTCCAGCTCATCATGTGATCAACACGAACGGCCGTGTTGGCAACCCAATCAGCAATAGTGTTGATTTATCTATAATTGTGAGATACAACACACAACTTGAAAGAATTAATTATCTCCTTAGCTTGAGATATGATACTTTTTATGGTCCATGAAGGGGAGGATAGACATTTTAAGTGTTGAAAAATGTTGTTAGAATCTCCCTCGAGCTAGACTTTAGTAAATCCCATTGATTTAACAAGGGAAAGGGTTTGGTAAGAAGCCATGGCCTCGGCTAAGTGGTTAGTCTATGATCCCCTTGGGAGTGGCACCACCACAATACAATAGCCTACCTCATTTCTTATCACCCCTACCACACCCACCCAGCCCTGGGTTTCTGCCACATTAAAATTAGATTTGATCCAACCAGCTGGAGGAAAGGACCACTTACTACTTTCACTCTTATTTTTCTTGTCATCTCTACCATTCAAGTTATTTGAGAAATAAAAATTAAAATATGAGCACACAACATCTTAAATTTCTTTCATTTTAACTATTCTTTTTATTTCTCTTGCTTCTCTTAATGACATGGTTGTTAATTGAATATATCATTTTTTTATTAGTTATTGCTAATAATGATCAAGGTAGTTCTTACTCTTGTGTTCATGTTGGTGTTGACAAATGAAAGTAGGTTATTGGGTTGCATGTTCAAGTGTTTGTGCTAGATCTAAAATGCAACAAATTGTTTGATGTTATATTAGCACAATAAAATGTGATTAGTGCACAACTACCTGCCTAAATTTCTCTTTGGGAATTTTTTGACATCTCAAGAAAACTATTATGATATGGTATGTTATCTTTTTCAACATCTCAACAAAAACCATGTTGATATGGAATCATATCTAAAGATATGGACTTTAAACTTTAATTCATAGCAAGGGACATGCCAAATAAATTACTATAAAAAAAATAATAGTGGTTTACAATTTCTATGTAAGATTACCCTCTCTTCATATTGACTTGTTTATATCTAGTTCTCCTTGTTTCACTATCTCTTGATCTCTTTCCATCTACCTCTCTCTTTACATCTCATAATCTTTTAGAAAATTAGAAATAATAATTAAAGGATATTAGAATTAATTTAATTTATATGTATTACCTTATTAAAAATTTATTTATTGTAGAGATAGTTATATTTGATTTTTTATTTATTTTTTATAATAAAATAAAATTCATCTTAAAACATAAATTAAATTCTTAGAGAGAGAGAAAGAGAGAGAAAATATCCTTTGATTACTCATTTCATGCTAATAATTTAAGGATAGTGTGTATCCTTAAGAAATTATGGTGAGGGTGGAATGTCATGTCATTAGGGAGAGAGATAGAGAGATACATAGATAAAGGTATATAAATATAATGATAAAAAGGGATAGAGAGAAGAGAGACATGTCAATAGATAGAGAGGAAGATGGAGTAATATAAAAAGACAAAAGGGATAGTGATGCAGCCATGGTTCGGTGGGTCCTCAAAAAGTACTGACCAGATCATTCAGCTAGAGTAACACAATGGAAGCAACAACACATATAAATATTACAGAATCAGACATCTTCTTTGTCATATATTAAGCATAGAACATTCGATACTCAACCGGTTATATGCAGGATAACATGCCAGATTACAATACATTTGGAACTCTCAAAGTTATTCAAATCTCCAATCTTGAATTTAGAACCTCATCTAATTGATGTCCTCTAATGACTACAAAAAGATATATATATCCTCCAGAACACTTCTAGGTCGACCACAAAAAATTACATTAACGAAAGAAGGAAACTCAAACATGTAAGATATGTTGGCCCCAAAATGTGAAGAGCCCATTTGCCAAGAACAATCCCAAAGTGCAAACCACAAAGTAAGGTCAACCAAGGGTGTATGAATATCGAGTGTAGCGCCAAAATGAGCTTTAATCCAAGAAATCACTTTGGAAAAGAAGAAATCTCAAACCTAGACGATAAGCTCAAAATTGCTCCAGAACTTGGAAATGGTTACTCTAGAAAGAACAAGTCACCAAAAAAGAACCCATATGAACTAGAAATATGGAATAATGCACAACAACATGCCTAGAACCCAAAAATATAATCCACAATGAAAGATAAATAGCTATCAAAATACATTGAATGAAACACAGAAAACTACTACATGAACTATGTTACCAAATTTTTACCTACAGGCTCAATCAAGTAGAGCAATTATGTTTTTTAAGCAAATGATACATTTTATAACATTTTATGCTACATTTAGTCATACAAATGAGACAATTTTACAAGATTACATTGAAACAAACCATTGCATTCATGCATGCTCTTTTCCTGATGGATATGTTCCAGTTTGCTGATCATCACACTGAAGCTTTTGACAAAGGCTTTCATAATTTTTTGGCTTTGTTCTCAAATTTTCTTTAGGGTATTCTCATGGTTGAGAACCCGCTTCTCCAGATCATTGAATCTAGCATCCACAACCTTAAATTGGGAGCCATATGCTCTAGTGATATCCTCTACATTGCCGATGGCTTTCATCAATTCATTCAGGTAGTTAGGCAAGGTACTGAACTTACCTATTCCATTAGCTTCTAAGGTATCCACTTTTATAGATGAATCCTCTTGCTTGTTCTTTGAACTACCCATCATCTTCCCACTCAGTATCAGACCCCTCATCTTCACTATCTTCTAAGTTCTCAGACTAATCATCTGAAACTGAAAGCTCAGTGATAGAATGCTGCATAAGGGAGGCCTTAACATGGTTGTATAAAAGCAACCCTAACCCTTCATGCATGGGAGGGTTGCTATCTGGATTAGACCTAAAATCCTTAATGCTAGTGTTAAGAGAGATAAACAAATAGAAGGGTATAGACACTAGATCTTTATGGTGAAAATGATTTAGAAGCACAAACTGATAACCATAGACACGAGACTATCTACCGTCACGAGTTACATATTGCATGACAGCAAACAAAATCCATCTCCATACCTTCTTTATCACTTTTAACGAGTAGTAGGCTTTTCTGGATTTCACCAAGTTGGTTTTCTCAAACTCCTCCTTTTTGAAATGCTTGATAGCAACTTTGGCGAGCTTCCTATCTCTATACAAATTTCTACATCCCTTCGTCAATTTCAACAGTATGGTTTTTCCCTATAATTCTCTCCATATACCCTATCATCTTGGCCATTTCTAGAATGACCCATGGCTTCAGCTTATCTTTCCATTCATCATAAGAGAGCAACTCAATTCTTTTCCTATTACCTCCCATGGTGTAAGCAAATAAATTATTATTATCCTTCATAATGTAGAATAGGGCAAAAATAGAGATCAAAGTGCAAAGCAAGAAGCTCATCAAAATAGAAATGGGCGCCACTATTTTTGATTTCTTATGGGCTTTTTCATTGATAAATAGATTGTCATTATTTCTTAACACTCCCTCATAACCATGCACTCTATCATAAATGCGGAAGGCACGAGCCTCATGAGGAAGATCTATCTCACCTCTCCAGCTCATCATGTGATCAACATGAATGGCCATGTTGGCAACCCAATCAGCAATAGTGTTGATTTATCTATAATTGTGAGATAGAACACGCAACCTGAAAGAATTAATTATCTCCTTAGCTTGAGATATGATACTTTTTATAGTCCATGAAGGGGAGGATAGACATTTTAGGTGTTGAAAAATGTTGTTAGAATCTTCCTCGAGCTAGACTTTAGTAAATCCCATTGATTTAACAAGGGAAAGGGTTTGGTAAGAAGCCATGGCCTCGGCTAAGTGGTTAGTCTATGATCCCCTAGGGAGTGCCACCACCACAATACAATAGCCTACCTCATTTCTTATCACCCCCCCCACACCCACCGAGCCTTGGGTTTTCACCGCATTAAAATTAGATTTGATCCAACCAGACGGAGGAAAGGACCACTTACTACTTTCACTCTTATTTTTCTTGTCATCTCTACCATTCAAGTTATTTGAGAAATAAAAATTAAAATATGAGCACACAACATCTTAAATTTCTTTCATTTTAACTATTCTTTTTACTTCTCTTGCTTCTCTTAATGACATGGTTGTTAATTGAATATATCATTTTTTTATTAATTATTGCTAATAATGATCAAGGTAGTTCTTACTCTTGTGTTCATGTTGGTGTTGAAAAATGAAAGTAGGTTATTGGGTTGCATGTTCAAGTGTTTGTGCTAGATCTAAAATGCAACAAATTGTTTGATGTTATATTAGCACAATAAAATGTGATTAGTGCACAACTACTTGCCTAAATTTCTCTTTGGGAATTTTTTGACATCTCAAGAAAACTATTATGATATGGTATGTTATATTTTTTAACATCTCAACAAAAACCATGTTGATATGGAATAATATCTAAAGATATGGACTTTAAACTTTAATTCATAGCAAGGGACATGCCAAATAAATTACTATAAAAAAAATAAGAGTGGTTTACAATTTCTATGTAAGATTACCCTCTCTTCATATTGACTTGTTTATATCTAGTTCTCCTTGTTTCACTATCTCTTGATCTCTTTCCATCTACCTCTCTCTTTACATCTCATAATCTTTTAGAAAATTAGAAATAATAATTAAAGGATATTAGAATTAATTTAATTTATATGTATTACCTTATTAAAAAATTATTTATTGTATAGATAGTTATATTTGATTTTTTTTTTTTTTTATAATAAAATAAAATTCATCTTAAAACATAAATTAAATTCTTAAAGAGAGAGAAAGAGAGAGAAAATAACTTTTGATTACTCGTTTCATGCTAATAATTTAAGGATAGTGTGTATCCTTGGGAAACTATGGTGAGGGTGGAATGTCATGTCATTAGGGAGAGAGATAGAGAGATACATAGATAAAGGTATATAAATATAATGATAAAAATGGATAGAGAGAAGAGAGACATGTCAATAGATAGAGAGGAAGATGGAGTAATATAAAAAGACAAAAAGGGATAGTGATGTAGCCATGGTCCGGTGGGTCCTCAAAAAGTACTGACCAGGTCATTCAGCTAGAGTAACACAATGGAAGCAACAACACATATAAATATTACAGAATCAGACATCTTCTTTGTCATATATTAAGCATAGAACATTCGATACTCAATCGGTTATATGCAGGATAACATGCTAGATTACAATACATTTGGAACTCTCAAAGTTATTCAAATCTCCAATCTTGAATTTAGAGCCTCATCTAATTGATGTCCTCTAATGACTACAAAAAATTATATATATCCTCTGGAACACATCTAGGTCGACCACAAAAAATTACATTAACGAAAGAAGGAAAATCAGACATGTAAGATACGTTGGCCCCAAAACGTGAAGAGCCCATTAGCCAAGAACAATCCAAAAGTGTAAACCACAAAGTAAGGTCAGCCAAGGGCATATGAATATCGAGTGTAGCACCGAACTGAGCTTTAATCCAAGAAATCACTTTGGAAAAGAAGAAATCTCAAACCTAGACGATAAGCTCAAAACTGCTCCAAAACCCAAAAATGGTTACTCTAGAAAGAACAAGTCACCAAAAAAGAACCCATATGAACTAGAAATATGGAATAATGCACAACAACATGCCTAGAACCGATAAATATAATCCAGAATGAAAGATAAACAGCTATGAAAATACATTGAATGAAACACATAAAACTACTACGTGAACTATGTTACCAAATTTTTACCTATAGGCTCAATCAGGTAGAGCAATTATGTTTTTTAAGCAAATGATACATTTTATAACATTTTATGCTACATTCAGTCATACAAATGAGATAATTTTACAAGATTACATGGAAACAAATCATTGCATTCATGCATGTAAATGAAACATAAAATATTTCATAATCTTCTGAAAATTTTAATTTTTATTGAATAGAAGAAAATACATGTGTCTCACACAAGAAGCCGTGACACTAACTTTGCTCATATGATGCAAATTTAAAGCTAAAATATGCATAAATGAAAGAATGCAAAAGAAAGGAAGCATGCATATGAGGAAACGAGTCATTGCCTGAATGAGTGGGACTATTGGTATGTTTTGTTGCTCCTGGTTGCTTGGCTTTGTTTCTTGACCCGACTCTTGCTTCTAGGTGTCCTCTAGCTTCCTGCATAGATGAGAACAATGAGTTAGAAAATTGTTCTAAGCAATGAATGATTATATCCTACACATGTAAATTCACACGTGCATACATATGCTAACTCCTAGGTGCATCATTATCAAAGCCAAAGCAATACTATCATACACACCTAAAATAAGCCCTTTATTTCTAACTGTTTGCTTCGTCTGCAAAAATAGGCCTAATCATTTCCAGTTTCAACATGTGGGGTAAAATGAGGCTCCCACAAGGGTTGAGCCTAGCATGCAAGTGAAAGGTAAAATTACTACATTTTCCCCTTAGACTATTTAAGTCCAGAGTCCTACCAAAGGAATAATCTGATTTAAAAGGAAAAAATATTGGTGTTGATCTTTGTTTTTTGTCATCAAAGGATTCATTTGGCAGAAAATCTAGACTTAAATGGTATCAGAGTATTCATGCCATTCAAGGAGCAACTAGTGATGCATACAATAGTTATTCAAAGACAACAAGGAGAAAATGCAGATTCAAAGTAAAATGGAGGGATAGCAGCAATCCTGGATACCTTGTTAGAACTGTCAGTAAAAATGAAAAGGGACATATCATTTCAAAGAAGCATTTGGGAAGATCCAGAACTTTCAAAGTTCCATGAGGTATACAACAGTTATTAAAGAACGAGGAGCTGCAAAAGACAATGGTAAGTCATATTAACAACAAGGGGTATTCACATCATAACCCTCAATGACATCCTACATCAAACATGCTGCAAAATGAAAATTTAAAGTTCAGTAACTCTACGTGATGGTGAAGTTGTTTTTAGAGGTATTATTACTCACTCACTATTAGTATAAAATCAAAGGGAGTACAATGACTCTACTGAGTGATCAAGAATGTCATTAACTATTGGAGTCACATAAAGCAAAGTCTCGGCCATTCAACAAGATATAATGATATCACAACCGGGGATATAATCACAAACAACAGACACAAACAGTAGTTGCAACCTTTTGTTTCCAGTATGCCATTGAACATGTTCATACAAGATATAGCCAGGAGTTATAAGCAGATTCAAAATAGTGATCTTTTTCTTAAACGGTTTTGCAATCATTAATTACAAGTTTAAGAATGACAAAAGCAAGGCCAAATCTGCTCTTTTACAGTAGTCACCTACTGTCAAGAGTATGATTACATTTTCATCAATATGCAGAGATAGGAAGTGCATTTTTCAGCTAAAATAATGAATCAAGGACCATTTTCAGTTTCAAACACTATGTACAGTCATGAATACAAAATTCCATTTCAGTATATATATTTTGCATTCAAAAGTGAAAGACAAAGATCCAAAACTTCCAGAAGTGCATGAAGATAAAAAATATGCTACACCCAACAATCAAGTCATAGTGGGAAGCCTCAAAATACACCTAGAGAAAATGACATAAGAGATAAAGGGCTTCAGTAAAGAGATGCAATGCCCTATTCAGGACAGTGTAAGAGGGTTTGAAGGTTAAGAGCAATAGTGCGCAGTGACAAAGTTTAATGTTTGGGGAAACATTATCTACATCAGCACATAGTCAAACGTATCAAAGACGAAGTTCATGATGAGAAGACAACTTTAGGTTAATATCTTTTGTCCTCAATCAAAATAACCCATGCAAGTTCAAGTCAACTTATCATCCTCGAAAGATGAAAGTGCAGACCCGGAGCAAAGACAGAAATACCCGTAAACAACAAACGCCAAATTTTTAGAATGACAATATGGCAAATTTTTCACCAACCAACAACATCCATGAGAGGGTTTCTAACAAATATCAAACACAATTAAAGCATCAAATACAAATTTGCTAAAAGACACAGTCAAACTCAGTAGTATAATAAAGAGAGTTATTCATTTTTTCCAACCTCTGTCGTAGATGACAATAAAGATAAAAGAGTAATCACGATTCCAAAAGGTCAATGCAAGAATCATCAATGGTGTAAGATTGTTAAAATAAACAAATATTAACAGTGACTCACATAGCTGTGCATGAAGAATAGATACGCTACAACAGTCATGTTAAGACTAAGAACCATTCACCTAGAGTGCATAGCAGCAAGGAGAGTCATTGTAGATGTCATGGTCGTCATGGAGGTTGTCAAAACCTCTCAGCCTCGAGCTTCTTTAGGAAGCTTGGATGGAAATGAGAGGTTTCATCGCTTTCATTGAATTTTTTTTTAGGGTTATTTTTTCCCTAACGGAAAAGCCGACCCTTATGTTTTTTGGTGGGATATTTTATTATAGTAAAACCTAGTAGTTTATTTCCACCGTGGGCTAAGACTTATGTCTTATGCTTTCTTCAAACTCTTTGCCTCAATAAAAGGATCTTTAGGATTGTTTAAATGATTTTGAATCACTTATTTTCTTTTTGATTCTTGTAATTATTGTTGAATGTAATAGGAGAAATATTCATTAAAGTGGTTAATGAAGGATCTTTATTCGATTATTTCCTTATTTGCATCTATTTTATGAGTCAAGGTGGGGGGAGGGGGGGCGTTGAGATTCTTTAAATAGTTTGAGAGCATGTAGGGTAGTTAAGTTGGTTTGAGAACATATGGAGGGTATACAGGGACTCTTTATGAGTCAGTTTGGTCTTATTATTGCATTTTTTGAGATATTTATGGTTTGATTAAGTCATGTTGGACTTTTTCACCCATTTGGAGCACATGTAGAAAGAATATAGGTCCTAGATTTGAGGCATTTTGAATGCATACAACCCCAGTTTGTTGGGAGTTCCTATCCTTATGGATATTTTGAAGGAAGATTGGAGGATATATTGACGTTTGTAACTCATTTTTTAGTTATTTCCTGATTATGCAGTTTGGAGCCTTAGTGACTTCTAATAGTCCTTTGTCCTCTCTTATTGCCATATTTTTGTAACTCATATATTTTAATATTGATAAAGATACCTTGTAGACTTGTGATAGTTTGATCTCTTCTTATTCTTGCAGAGTTGTGTATTTTCTGATTGATTGAGTTATCAGTGAAGAGTTTTTCCCTTCCTTATGATTTTGTCTCACTATATTTCATACCTTTCTACACAAGTGTCATGTGCAGGTTTCAAGTTGTGTCTAAGTTACTAAGTAATCTCATTCACACCTTCTTGTGAAATATGTATGCATCTACATGTCTTGAATAAGTTATATTATCTTATTGCTATCAGTATAGTTTTCAGAGTGCTTTAGCTTTCTGATTATCATAAAATTAGCAGTTTTGGTGAATCACTTAGTATTTCCTTTTAGTTTGTAGAATTAGGATTTTGTATTTTTAGTTATCTTGTTTCACTTTTCCTAAAAAAATAGTAGTTTTAAAGTGATAACCAGCTAGGAGGTGGTCTTATCCTGAGTTTAGTTCAATCATAGGTTACCCATGGCCTTGAATTGATCCCATGTTTCTCCAGAAAGCTTAGTTTTTCAAACTTTGTAGAGGGTGAATTTCTAGGAGATAACAAATTGAACAAGAATAAAACTAAGGAAATTTTTTTGATTGATGCAATATTTCTCATAGACCGTGGATGCTCCAGCATCAGACAGCCTAGGTAGAAAGAGATGTTCAAACTTCTGGCTCTCTTTGTCCTTCTTTTCTTGCTTCTTATCTACATAATGTCTCTTCTTACTAATTTTCTCTTTACTTTGTAACTCAGATTTATGTCTGCTACAAGACTTCATCCAGTCTACCATCGTAACCTTATAGCCATCTGGTTCCATCCTACTATCAGACTTATCTACTAGATCCTTCGGCAAATCCATGCCACCAATCAGGGTAGCCACTATAACTGGCTTCTCATTACTATAATTCTTTCCAAGACTCAAATCTCTCACTTCTTTCTCCTTCTCCCTCAAGAAATTCAAACTGAACTTCTACCAATCCTTCTCAATAGCGATCAGGTTTCTTCTACAATCACAAATATATCTTCTATCAAACTGCCAAGGTCTACCAAACAAAACATGACAAGCAATCATAGACACAACATCACGTAAGACCTCATCTCTACAAGATCCAATATTAAAATGCACTAAACTTTGCTCCTTTACTTCTATCTTTTGATCATCTTATAACCAACTCACCTTTTAAGGACAAGGATTCTTAAGCCTCTGCAATCCAAGCTTCTCCAACATCTCCTTAGATACCAAATTATCAGTACATCCATTGTCCATAATAACCTTACAACACTTACCACCTGATTTGCATAGAGTTTGGAAAAGACTCCTTCTCTGAGTAGATTCGGTATCTTCATTGCTCTGCTCCATCAAGTTCCTCCTAAACATAAGAGATTCTCCCTACTATGGTGCACTTTTAGATCTAGTGACTCTAGCTTCCTAATCCTCATTTGTCACACAATTTCTTGCCACCCTTTCTTTCACTCATAAGATCTATGTCTAGTCTCTCCACACTTGAAACATCTACCCAAAAAAATTCTGCTACTACTGACACTGCCTTTTCTCTCTGTCTTCTGATCTAGTTCTTTATTCCACTTAGGGTTTTGTTCTTTATCCACTTATGCTTCTTTGAAATAACACTCATCTGCTCCTTATATCTCTCTTTTTCTCTAGGGTTATTTTGTTGTCTTCTTTTCACTTTCTCCTCAGCTTTCAAAGCATATTGGTAAGCCTCCTCAAATGTAGAAATATTTTGCATACTCATCTCATCTTGAATGTTAAATGCAAGTCCATTTATGTATCAAACCACCTTCTCCCTATCCATCTCTCTATGTATAGATCTAATCATCACCTTGTAGAATTCCTCAGTATACTCCTTCACACTCATGTTTCTCTACTTCAGGTTTTGCAACTTCTTGAACAATTCTAACTCATAGTCTCTCAGAATGAACTTAGCCTTCAATCTTGAAACCATCTATCTCCACTTGCTGATCTAAATTTCACCATTCTCAACTATGTCTCTCTATAACTCTTTACACCATAAGGCAACATGCCCTTTCAATTTAGTTTGTTCTAGCCTAACCCTCTATGGGTCCTTAATAGCCTCAAATTCAAAGTAGTTCTACAACTCTTTGATCCAATGAATCAAATCCTCCAAATTAGACATCTCAAAATAGTTCAAATTCGGTCGTTAATATTATTTTGAAGGAAAAACCAAGAGAACAACCTTGCCTTTGGCAAACACATCTTGTCCCAACACAAAAATGAGGGGACAAATGTGCTTAAGGAGAGCTACTGACTAAGAAGAAGATTATACCCATCTTTAGAGGTGTATCCTCCCTATTTTGATCCATCCCAAATAAGAGTATCCAACCCCAAGTTGAAGGAGACCTTTCTATTCTTCAGGATGTCTTGAAGCTTAAGTTTCTCCATTTCTTAGATATCCAATTGATCCAAGGATTTCCACTCCCAACCCTTAGCTAGATCCTTGTCAATTGGCATTATCTAATCCCTAAAATGCTTACCCCAAGTGGATTCAAGCACTATGCTAGTAGTCTCTAGATTACCACTCTTATGTAGTACCTTGAATCCTCCCCAAGAATCAGTCTAGAAAAGGGCTTCCTCTCCATTACCCAAGTTCCAAGATAATTTATTTGAGATTATTTTTCTACAATCAAGCATAAAGTTCCAAATATGAGATCCTTTTGGAGTAGAAATTTCCCTAAAGATGCTAGTGTAGTCCCTACCACTAAGACATTTGTGGAATAAGATCTGAGCCCACTTGAGCTGAGGAAATCTAAAAATTCTCAAGACTAATTTTTCCCCTAGCTCTCTACTATGGCCATTAATATTCTTAGTCCCTATGCCACCTTCTAACCTTAGCTTACATATCTTATCGCAAACCATAAGGGAGATCTTCCTCTTATCCCCAGTACCCTGCTAGAAGAAAGACCTTAGATGTTCACTGAACTCTTCATTATGGACCGTGGGAGGTTAATACATGATAACTGATAGATTGGTATTGATGCCAAACCCAATTTAACCATAGTCACTTTTCCTGCAGAGGATAGCCACTTACCTTTCCAGGTTGCTACCTTCTTCATAATCTTGTCTGTCACTAAATCCCACAACTTTGAAGATACATTACCCTTATCTAAGGGAAAACCTAGATATTTGCAGGCGATCCTACCCATATTAAAATTCAAAACTTTGCAGATGTCTTTTTATAAGTACTCCTTAGTGTTGAAGAAGGAAACCTAAGATTTAGTTGGATTAATTTCTTGTCTTGAAGCCTTAGAGTAAGAATCTAGGATTTACTTATAAGCTTTAGCTTCCCCTATATTATTAAGCCCATATAGAATGGTATCATCCACAAATTTTTTGGTGCATAGTAGGATCTAAGTTTCTTGTAATCCTTATTTTTGAGATCTAACTTCTTTCCATAGCTCTAGAAATAGCTCTTCCTAGTGATTCTATCATGATGATGAAAAGGAAAGGGGATATAGGATCTCCTTGTCTTAGACCCCTAGATGAGCTAAAAAGTCCCTCTAGAGTACCATTAACTAACACTGACAATTTAGGCATCGAAATGCATTTAAATATCAAGTTAATCCTTGAAGAGGGGAACCCAAAAGCTTCTAGGCATTTGCACAGGAATCTCTAGTTCACCTTGTCATAGGCCTTTCTAACATCTAATTTTAAAAGCATGCTAGGGGTTCCATTCTTCTAAATAGAATGAATGGGTTCCTGAGCTATAATAACCCCATCATAAATAGACCTTCCAAGAACAAACTCGTTTGTTCCTCACTAATCAAAAGAGGAACGAGTTTATGAATCCTATTAGCTAATGTCTTAGTAAAAAGCTTATAGATGGTGTTGCATAGTGCAATTGTTCTAAACTCATCAAAATAGTCAGGCTTTTCATTCTTTGGGATGAGGGCCAAGAAATTATTGTTGATTTCTTTAATAATATTACCCAAATTCCTCATACCTTCAAGAGCATCCATCACCTCTTCCCCTATGAAGGACCAACATTTCTGAAAAAAGCCAGTTGAAAAGCCATCTGGACCAATGGATTTATCTAGATTCATCTGCATGAGAGTTTCGTCTACTTATGATAAAGAGAATTTTGCAGTAAGACAATGGGCTTGTTCCTTACTTAGTAATTTGGGTATAAAGTTTAGAAACTTGTCTTGGTGTAAATGATAAGGACTAAAATCTATGTTGAGGATATTGGAAAAAAATCTACTGCCTCCTTGGAGATGAGCTTAGGATCTTCCACCTCTGAGCCATTGTTGTTCTTAATCTTAGAGATTCTATTAATGACTCTCCTAAGTTTAAGACTATTATGAAAGAATTTAGTGTTCTTATCTCCCTCATCTAGCCACATTTCCCTAGATTTTTATTTCCAAAATACCACCTCTTTTGCTAGAATGTTCTCTTGTTCAAGAAGTAGTTCCTTTTCTCTAAGAAATGAAGCTTCATCCATCCCTTTCAACATAATAGCTTCATTTACTTCCACCAACTCTTCTTCCACCTATGACTTCTTGTCAAATATATTCCCAAAGTGTTCCCTATTCTATATTATGAGCTTTTGCTTAATTATCTTAAGCTTATTGACTACCTTAAAGATCCGAGACTCAGAGACCTCTACCTCCTTCCACCATACCTCTAAAAACCTAAGAACATTATCATCTTTCAACCACATTTGTTTGAATTTGAAGGGACATCTTCTTGGTCTTGAGTCCAAAAGAATGTTAAGTTGAATCAGGAAATGATTCGAGCTTGAAAAAGGTAAAATTGAGGCTTCTAAGGTATAAGGAAAATTGATGAGATTGCTTGTTAAAAAGAATCTATCTAATTTTTCTAAAAAATTACTAAAACCTAACCTTCTGTTATTCTAGGTAAAGGCATCCTTAATGATGTTAATCTCTACCAAGCCACTATAATGAATCCAATCTAGAAAATCTAAAGTAGCTCTAGAGGTTTGGCCTTTGCCTCCTCATTTATCAGATTGATTAATAGTAGCATTGAAGTTGCCTCCTATTATACAAGTCTGTTCTTGGGTATTACTTATGAATTCCTCAATTTCCTTCCAAACACTTCCTTTTTCCTCATTTTGTGTTTGTCCATAAACATTAATAATGACAAAATCAAGTTTATATTTAAAACTAGTGACTCTGCCACCGATCTAATTGTCATGAGATTCTCATAATGAGAAACCAATATTGTGAGGGCCCCATATCATGGCCAAACCACCAGAGGCTCTGATGACTGGTACTCTTGTAATATGTCTGAAGTCTAATCGTTTTCCAAAAGAGGATAAGTCAACTTTCTCTAGTTTCATTTCTTGTAACATAACTAAATCAAAGTTGTAGGTAGAAAGACATTGTTTAACAATTCGCTACTTGTTAGGGGCATTTAAACCCCTAACATTCCATGATAATATTTTCATGGTGCTATGAGAAGGACCTTCCCCTTCCCTACATGGAACATATCCGTAAGTTTAACTTGACCCTCTATTATTCCATCATTAGCTCTTAACTCAGATAGGGACTTCCTGCCTCTCTTCTTACAATGTTTTGCACAATCACGTGTAACCTTTTCACCAATCCATTGTTCAATACCTAATGTTTCAAAAGTATCACCATTTTCTTTGTCATTTAATTCCACTATAAGGGCCTCTGCATTCGTAATATTTGGAGGATCGATAAAATTTGTAATTCCTTCATTAAAAACCTTCTTTGTAATTCTACATCTTCTATATCAACTATTTCATCCAATAAATTCTCTAGGACGTCCTTAAAGATTGAGTTGCATAAATAGTTGATAATACAATTCACCTCCTTTTCTTTACGATCTAAATCCTCGACTTGTTCACCCTCTTCCAATCTATTGGGAGCCACCATCGTTTGGGGGAACCAAATACTTCCTGACTTCTCAAGGCTTTCACACCAACTTCATGATCAGGAATAGGATTCAAATCCCCCAACAAAATAGAAACCGAACAATCACTATCATGATTGAGTTCATCCTTATTATCTATCGATAAATTCTTGAAAATTTCTTTTCCTACTTCCACTAGAGAACAAATTCTCTTCTTCTCCTTTGTCTCAATATCCCTACCCTCACCATCCACCAAAATGTCCACATGGGATAGAAAAGGAGAAGAATTCAATCCTTCAGCAATGCTCTAATCTCCCACAATTTCACCATCCTCTACCTCATCAAACTGCCTTGCCAGAGGAGAGCTATCCTTAACTAAAAACCCACCCTTTTCCGTATTGAAACAAATCTCCAGCTTTGGGTCTCCCTTAGGGTTCTTTTGAAATGGCATGACCACTGAGATAATTTTATCTGCTAAATCTAAATCTAAAAACCCTTTATAAATTTTAGACTAAATTAAGAAAGTGGATTCCCTAGTTCTAATTTCAATAGGCCTGAGTGAATTAACATTAATATACATATTAACTATCAATACATAGTTTGAATACATTCATCCTTTATCACTAATATCTATGGATTTTCCTAAATGATTACCTATTTTCCTAATAATTTCTTTATCTATTAATTCTACTAGTAAGTTGGGGATTAAAACCGGTCTATCTACTTTATGTTGGAATACAATGAATCTAAGAACACTGAGAGTGGGGGGGGGGGGGGGGGGGGGCGGTGAATCAGTGTTCTGCTGGTAACACAGTATTTTAACCTTTTATAACATACACATATAAACGGTAAATGAATAAACATATAACATGAAGCAAATAAACTAGCCACATGAATGAATACCATAATACATTGAATTTATACATGGAAAACCTCAAAGAGGAAAAACCAAGGTGGGATTTGTGACCGACAATATCAATTCATTGGCCATATGAAAGATATTAAATAGCATTGGGGCCTGCACATGCAGGAAGGCACACTGCCTAGAGCACACTGCTCAACACAAAAGAGTCTCACTGACTACAAGCTTCTACTAAGATAGAATAGTACTGGTGAACTCACAAAATGCATCTATAATGCCAAAAAGAGTTTTGGTTAAAGCTTTGTTCTGTACCGATTCATAAACCTTGAATCCTTCTACCGGTATCTCCTTTCCTCCAAGAATACTTTACAAACCATCTACAGATCTTAGCATGATATTACACTCGCATACAAATGACCTACATACATATCCTTCGCATTAGACAATTCTTCTACTTTTTCATATACCTTTTCATATATCAAAATGACCTCATAGACTGACTTATATACCCTTTACAAACAATATGCCTTATGTTGGCTTACAATACATTACAAAAGATATTCAATGTTGGCACTATACAAAAATTACTAAATTATTTTACAAATAAAACCTTTCGGATCCAGACTGATGTCAGCTTCACTGAACTGCTCAATGCCGGTGGCAGTGCCAGTGATGACCCTGAATATCCCAATGTCAGTATCTATCAATGTATGCCTCCAAATGTTGATATCTTCCTTCAATAGGATATTTTTTCCATCAATGACAATATATAAATCCAATGAGTGTCAATTTCCAACAAAATCCCCCTTTGGCATTGATGGCAACACTCATGTGAAAAATGGATTCCCTGTCAGTTCAACTGAAATATTAAACATGCTCTCCCTAAGCTGATTAACTCTGAATTCAATATACTCTATGTGATATCCTCCGCTTAGGATTATATACATATTTTCACATAATATACACTCCCCCTTTGGCGTCAATGCCAAAGACTGGTGATAGAATTGAAAGAATAATTACAGATTACTTTATCAGAGCTTTACCAATCTCAAAATATTCGGATAAGCTTTCTCTAGCAACTGTACATAGGTATCTCGACTAGTTTTAAATGTTTTAGATATGGATACAAGTCCACTCATTAAATGTGCAAGTGTTTGTTTCTCAGTGACTTCTACCGGTGTGGGCTTTGCAAGCATATTCATACATTCTCTCTTATGAACATGAGGTGAATCCACTCTTGGAGTTACCAAACCTCTAAGACTCCTTTCTCTCTGAATAATCTTGTCTCTTTCCTTTTTGAAAGCAAAAACTTGGTTCTCCAAAGTCAAAATTTGTCCATCAATGGAAGTTGTGAGTGAAGTTATTCAATCAAAAGAATTCCTTTAACCTTTGATCTACATTTTCTATAAGAATCTCTATATTAGAATAGAACCTATAGATGTTAGTACACTATTTCAAAGAATTTTCAATGAGTACAAGTTTTTCTTCAATCTTCCTCTTTTGTGTCTTAATAATCTGGTCAAAAGTGTATTTCTTGGCCAGAGTAAATCTTTCAAGTGATTTCTTGTCAGAAATCTACTGCAATGACTGAAAGTTTATAGATATATGCTATGTCAATGTCTTAAGCTTGCTGGAAGGGATTGCTTCATTTTTAATAATACCATCACAAATCAATCTATGCAAAACTATTATTGATTGATCTATTATTCCTTTGTCAGTAGATCCCTCTTTCATTAGCTTTTGAGTAGCCATCACCATTAGCTCTGTGGGACTCATCTCTATGATTGATTTCTTTTGAACTTGAGAAGTGTCAATGGCTAGAAGTTTTGTTGGGGAATCAACTACTGGTTCAGTCTCCTTTTCCTTATCTTCCTTATCCTCTCCTGGTGTATCCCTTTTCTAATCCTCTTTTGTACTGGTGGCTTCACCACTTGGTGCAGTATCTGTTACTGTCGATGGAGTATTATCCACAATATTATCTGTCACATGTACATTATCTATATTACCTTGCCTAGACTATACAAATGTTGTCTCTATCGATTTAGTCTATACACTTTCATTAGTTTTGGGTTTATCTACCAGTCCACTTAACATTTGATCTGAACTTCCCAAAATTCCTTTCCCTTTAGATTTGTCCGGAACGGTGGGAGCTGTTGCCTTAGCAAATTCTTCTTGAGAAGTAAGGAAATCAGGATTCTTTTGGAAGAATTTAGTCCAACTATCTCTGGTCTCATTTATTATCTCATTGACTTTTCCCATCATTAAGCTTATTTGTCGGGGTTTGCTATGAAAGACTATTCTATTTACCACATCTATACATCTTTTCATTTTCTCATTATCTATAGCACCACACATATTCAAAAGTTCAACTTCTTTAATCTCTCTATCCCTCCTAATTGCATCTAATCTCCTTGCATCTAACTTATTGTACAATGATAAGGGAATTCCCTTCAAAATCTCTACCAAATCTTTCTTATATATGTCTAGATGTAACAAAATTGCTTCTTCTATTTCATTTTGCTCATTATCATCTAAATCTTTATAAAAATTTGACACATTCTTCAAAATTCCATCTTTAGTTACCTCATCAATTAACTTCGCACAAGTCATTTTACTAGATTTAGTTGCTTCATCACTCTTTTTCTTCTTGCTGAGCGTTGTAGGAGCAGATGGAGCAAGTTGCCTCTTCTGAGTAGGTTTCCTTGCTGGAGGTGTGGGTGTAGTTGTTACTTTTCTTATTAGCTTCCTCCTTGGTTCCACCTTCTTCTCCTCTATCGGAGGCTTGTTAGCTTTCTTCCTTTGTACCCTTCTGAATGCAAGAGGTTGAATAACCTCTGGATCAGAGTTAGAAGTGATAGAAAAAATCAAAGTTTTAGGCCTCTTTACCTCAGGAGCACTAGCTATTGCTGGTTGATCTACCGGTTTAGATCCAAAACCTAGTTCAGTATCTATCATGTGAATTACATTCTTAACAAATGCAGACATTTTCTCTATCTTCTTTTCTCTTCTTTTCTTGTTGAAACTAGTTTTAAATTCAAAAGCCTTTTCCTCTGCAATGCCAAAGTGTTCAGCCTTATCATCCAAAGGAGCATCAATCAACATTTTATCATATAACTCCAATATACTATCATCTACTTCATAACCCAATTCAGTGACCCATATAGTTCTAGGTTCCACTTCTTCCATCAGTGTTTCATTTGTTTTTACCATGAAGCAAATATCAATGGAATATTTCTCCACAATATGTTTTGAGATTCTCTCCCTTAGTCTCATGTTCTCCTAAAAAGTTTTGAAGTATCCCCAAAGCTTCTCATCCTTGTTACTATCGAGATCGGTGATTGCATCTTTGATCTACATACCTATCGTTATGTCATGAGCCCAATGCTTCTTTCCCAAACCTGGTAGCTCATTCATGAAGTACAACATCAAACAGATAATAAGATTTCCAAAGTAGAAAGTTCCTTTCTTAACACCTTTGATCTTTCCAAGATTAATCATTAATTTCCTCCTTAACCGTTCACACAAGTCATACTTTTCATTATTCTTTATCATTTGATATGCAACATGGATACAAGAACTAGCAATAGAGTTTAATCAACTTGATTGAGTTACCTTATAGCCAATGATCATGTTGGAAAATTTTACATCAATGTCTTTGATGGTGCTGACCCTCATCAATCTTCCATCATGGGTTGCGTTGGTGAGCTTCTCAACCACAGTGTTGGAGATCTTCTTTCTTGGTTCCTATCCAACTTTAGGTAAGATGGTGACCACCTAGATAACTTCTTTGGTGATCATGTGGGGCCAGTCTAGTCAGATGAATTCATTATGGACCCTTCTTCTAACATATTTGGTCACTTCATCTTTGAATTCTGGTATATACAGGATTCTAGTTAACCCTAGATCCTCAATGATTTGATATTCTAGCTTGATTGTACCGCAACTGCCTAGTATCACATATTGATACCTTCCCTTGATTTCCTTAATGCTTAAATCCTCCAAGGTGCAGTGAATATAGGCCTTGACATATTCTACATAAACCACACCATCAGGAACCCTCGAAAATGCACCAGTAGAATCTTCCTTCATAAAAATTTGGGGAACTCCCTTGAAAACAAGTCTAAGCCTATCCTTGACTTCAACAACAATAGGATTCACAATGAAAGCAGGAGCAGATGATGATCTGGATGCCATTTCAAAGAAATACCTGGAAAATAGTTGTCGGTTGAAGGGTTTTGATTACTTCTCAAATGACTGCTAGAAATTCTTTGGAATGCCTTTGCTCACTCTTGATCGCCTATGATTCACCTTTGCTTCACTCTGGTTTGCTCAAGTGCTAGGTGAGTGAAAATGAGTCCATTTTCCCTTTTAATCAGTGAGTAAACCCTAATTCATCAATGTCATAAATGCTTAGTGATGTACCCTATCGGATGTTGGTTTCACATTTTTATGCTAGATAAACCTCCATTAATGATCAATACCACTCTCTAGATCTCTTTCCAGATCTCCTCCAGGGAATCTGAAAGATTTACAATGAATTTGCCAGCCCCTAAGGTGTATGCCTCTATTACTAGTTACATTTCTTGCCAGTGCAGGAATGCTTTGGTCTACTAGTGGAGTTACAAGTGTAGTTACTAGTGTAGTTGCATCTCCACTTGGCTCTTCATATATTCTAACCCATCTCTTGGTGTGATCTTGTTGTATTTCATCTACCTTCTTCTTTCCTTTCTTATTTTCTTTATCATTGCTAATCGGTGTAGCCTTGCTTCTACAGTACATAGAAATATGACCTATTTTGTTGCACGCCTAACATGTAACATTGTTCTTTTGAATTGCCTTGACATATCTAGTGCCATTCCTTGACCTAAATTGATTACCCAAATGTCCAAAATTTCCACATGCATGACATTTAACATTCATTCTATAATCTTGTGACTTATGACCATATTTCTTGCAATTTGTACATTGACCAAGAACTGAATTGTAGTTTTGATTTGCTCTATTTCTACATTGTCTATCCATTTGCCCAAATTTATTACAAAGAAAACATATACCATTAATTTTGTAAGCATTATATTTCCTTAGCGGTTTCCTCTAGTCTGATGAGTTCTGCATACCAGTTGTTTGATCTTCGTTTACAGTATCGGAGCTTTCACCTTGTACAAATCCAAGTCCTCTAGAATCTTCACTCTACCTTTGTCTTTCAATAAATCATCCAACTATGTGGCACTAATCCTGAGTTTTTCTTTATACTCCATTTTAGTAGTTAGATCATCTCTCAGAGTTGTTATTTATCTTTCAAGCTCTTGTTCATTATTCTCGGAGTGTACCAAATCAGTTCTCTATAGATTATTCTCATGAGTCAATCTGCCACATTCTTCAAATTTGTTCTTTAGAGATATAGCACGATTTTCTTCCTTCTTCTTTCTGTCCTTGATATCTTTTAATAACCTCATAGTTAGGTCTTGCATAGCATTCTTCATGAGCATGTTAGCTTGACATAGTTTCTGACATTGTTCCTTAAGTGCATTTTTCTCTTCATCATCCTGGTTTTGCAAAAGTTTCTTTCTCTTAGCTTGAGTAGATGATAACCTTTCTTGCTGAACAAGAATCAATTCCTTAGCAGAATTCAATTCATCTTGCAGTTTTAGGTTTTTCATCCTTTCAACATCATAATCCTCAAGTGCCATCTCAAGTTGCTTCTCCATAGCCATGTTCAATGATTCTGGTTTCAGGATCTTTCTCAAGCTATTAGAATTCCTCTGAGGTACCAAGCTCTGATACCAATCATTGGAATACAATGAATCCAAGAACACTAACAGGGGGAGGTGAATCAGTGTTCTGTCAATAACACAAAATTTTAACCTTTTATAACATACACATATAAACCAGTAAATGAAGAAACATATAACATGAATCAAATAAACCAATGCCATGAATGAACACCATAACACACTAAATTTATACATGGAAAACCTCAAAGAGGAAAAACCATGGTGGGATTTGTGACCCACAATATCAACACTAGCCATATGAAAGATATTGCATAGCATGGGGGCATGCACATTCAAGAAGGCACACTTCTCAACACAAAAGAGTCTCACTGAATACAAGCTTCTCCTGAGATAAAATAGTATTGGTGAACTCACAAAATGCATCTGCAATGCCAAAAAGAGTTCTGGTTAAAGCTTTGTTCTCTACCAGTTCATAAACCCTTAATCCTTCTACCAGTATCTCATTTCCTCCAAGAATACTTTACAAACCATCCACTGATCATAGCATTATATTAAATTCACATACAAATGACCTACATACATATCCTTCACATTACATAGTTCTTCTACTTTTTCATTATACCTTTTCATATATCAAAATGACCTAACAAACTGACTTATATACCCTTTACAAACAGTATGCCTTATGTTGGCTTACAATACATTACAAAAGATATTCAATTTTGTCCCTATACAATAATTACAAAATGATTTTACAAATAAAACCTTTTGGATCCAGACTGATGTCGGCTTCATTGAAGTGCTAGATGTGAGTGCCGGTGTCGGTGATGACCCTAAATATCCCAATGTTGGTATATGTCGGTGTATGCCTCCAAATGCCGGTATCTTCCTTCAATAGAATCTTGTTACCATCAATGACAATATATGAATCTAACGAGTGTCAATTGCCAACACTTTAAATGATTCCAATTTAAATGGATTGAAAGCAAGTTGCCAATCTAAAAATTTAAAATCATATCCTTTAAAAGTCGAAGATTTACCTATTAAGAATTCATTCTTACACTTGGCATTTCTGGAATTAATAAAAAGAAAGCCTTTAGACAAGATAGCAATACTCACTATCAAGTTGAAGGAAGATTTAAACCAATTCATGATGACCTCTATTGGGACTCCATGTCCACACTATGCAGAAAAAACCCCGAAAGTCTTGCATGTTTGTTGAAGCCTTTCCACCAAACTGTCATTGATTTCCAATACATCCTTGTTTTCTGATTTAGGGTTTATTTATAAATTTGGCTTCGAATTCATGGATTTGGAAGGAAGTAGAGATTTGGGTTTTTGACATCCCTCCTCAGATATTTGAGGTCTAGCATTATGAACCCCAGATTTCCATCTATCCAAAAGATTAATTTTCTTGGGCTTGTTCCAGGGAACTGGCTTTGATTAACCTCCCTTGAGATTTAGCAAATGGGTGAATCTATTGGAGATGGTAGGCTTGTAGGAGCCTTCTAGATAGAGGGTATTTTGTTTACCTCTGAAACCTCTTTGTGCCCTAGATTTAATTCATAAGCCCTTTCTCTCTACCTTCTAAAATCTCCTAGATTTCACCATCTACCATTCTAATTTTGGCTGAGGGAGGGGTGCCCAGCTCCACAAATTGTAAGTAGATACAACATATTTTGTCTGCCCAAAGAACCATTTATGCCACTCGATATCTGGAAAATTTCATGAGTATATGTGCAGAGCAATTCTTTTCCTTTTTTTATGTTTATAACTATTTAACAAATATATATTAAAAATTAGATGTACATTAGTATGTGATATTATTTAATGTCCCTGAAATATTTAAATGACTCAATTAAATAATATATTATGGAGACTTTATTTAATTAATTTAATGTAAGAAATAACTCTTGTCAGCCTGCTTGTCACCCTTCGGGAAACTTCCTGGAGCTCTTTATAATTCCATGGTGGGATTCTAGGAAGGGTGGTGGATGTTTATGTTGGATGTTTATGATTGTCATTTCGAAGGTGCAAGATCCTCCCTATTCTAGCACTCATAGTTTTAGTGAGACTTATTCCTCATCCTAGTCTCCCATTGGAAATATCATTGAATAATATTTCACTTTGTGCTCCAAAATTGTGATGTCTTCTTTTGAAGATAAATTTGTGCATATAGATATAATCTGGGAATACAAGTCTTCAATTGTTAGCAATCTATTTCTATGATTTGTATATGCCTTGATCTATGATATAGAGTGTTCCCTTGGATTAAATAATAGCCTTTCATATTTTCGAATAGATTAAATATAATGCTCAATTTTTTGTCGTTGGGTATTTACCATCGAGTATTTATTATCGGGTATCTACTATCAGGTTCTTTGTCATCACATACATTGCCATTAGGTAATTCTAGTGGGTGTCTATCATCAGGCACATTACCGTCCCGTACATTGCCATCGAGTATTTGTTGTCAGATATCTACCATCGGGTACATTGCCATCAGGTATTTTTCATTGGGCATCTACCATCAAGTACATTTCTATTAGGTATTTGTCATTTGGTATCTACGGTTAGGTACATTATTGTTGGGTACATTGCCATCGGGTATTTATCATCAGATAAATTATAGTGGTATCAAAGTTGGTGATCTTGCCACCCTACTGGGTAACATCGGATGTGGACAAGATCCCAATCAATAGATAGGATAGGGGAATCAAGCATTGAAATGATGGAATTTCTATGAGAGCTAAGATGAGGTCAACAACAACTCAGTGAGACCTTGATGCAAAGAGAACAACAACTCAGTGAGACTTTGGAAAAAGGACAACAACAAATCAGTGAAATACTTTGACTTTTTGCAGAAGGAAGGAAAAATGGCCAAAACTCATAATAGACACAATGATGATTCTACTTATGAGAGGTCCTATACACAACATTCCCCCACATGCCCAATGATGCCAACATTTACTAAAAGGATTGAACAACATGGAGAACAAGAGTTTACATTCTTGGAGATGTAAGATCAGTTAAGGCAAGATTAGTTTGAGGCCAGATTTGGAGCAAAACTAGCCTTCAAGGATTATTTGGAGTTTTAGATGAGATATTCTAAGAGACATGGCCATCATAATAATAATAGACTGGACCAATGGATAGTTACATCACATAATTTTAGAGACTATCAGTGTTGGTTATAGACATCTCCGAAGAGGAGACTGGTCATGTTGTTCATGGATGAATTGATGGAACCCCTAAAGGGTTGGGTGAAAGGGTTCAGCCCCAACACACTCATAGAATCAATTAAAAAGGCACATGACATAGCTACCTCATCCTCTTCTAGGAGTTACACATAGGAAAAACCACCCCTCGCATCGAAGGAAGAGGACAATAAATCATACCCAAAGAAGCCATCATTAGATTAGGCCATGAAGCAAGAGCTCAAGAGAAAAAATATTTGTTTCACATGCAAGGAGTCATAGGAACTTGGTCACTGATGCTTTGGTAAGAGAAAGATCTACTACAATGAGGGGGTATTTGATAGCAAGGAGGAGAATGAAGAATTTGAGCAGGAGGAAAAAAAGGAGTCTAAAGAAGAAACAAACTAGACTTGTTAGAATCAAAGTTGTCTTTGCACTGAAAGATCCACTTGTCAATACCCAATACAACTATTGGCTTGATGATGATTATCATGTATTCATCACTTGTTGTCATTGATGAAACACTCTCACACACACATATGATTACAATGACTAATGATGTAACTTCATTGGTTTACACTATTAACCAGTATCTTTAAGGTCTATCTCTAACTAGTACTCTGTATCAACTAGTATGTGATTAAGAGATAACCTATGGTTACATTAAGTTGGCATCAAAATGAAGATAAAGATGAAGATGGAGATCAAGAAGAAGATTCCAGTACAATGGTTCACATGTTTTGTTCCAACCGATATTGACTATTCTAACCGGTATCTGATTTTGTGATGGGTTACCAGCATCAACTTCTTGACGGTCACTTATATGATGAGTTATGTTTAATTGTCTAGATACACTGCTCCTAGGAATTATGTTCCTATGGATGACATAAGATTTGAATGTCTATTTAAAGACATCTTAGTGAATCATTTGAAACTGATAGAGAATGATGGTATGCGAATACTGATATGCATCTAGAGTGAAATGTTTTGTTGAAGATTGATAAGTGTTAAGATGAAGAGTAGTGTTGAATGTACTTAGTAGGATCTGATCAAGCAAATATTGTGCTACTCAAAACTGATCAATCCATTCTCGTTGTTTTCTAGTCATTACAACATAATCAAATCCCCTAACTGGGTAAGCTCTAACAAGCTTCATTGTACAAATCCTCTAACAAGGTGATCCATTAGTTTGGATTCTCAAATCCTCCAGCAAGGTTACTCTTAATAGGGTAAAAGCTTCTAATCAAGCCTGGGATCTCTTACAAGATTCGCTCCTAGCACAACACTTTGTAAGGTCTTAACTAGCCAGTTATCTATTACTGCAGATAGTTAACTTGTGAGTTACATCTCACCATGGTTTTTACCTATTTGTGTTTTCCATGTATAAACACTTGTGTTGTGGTGGATGTTCTACTTTATGTGGATGATGTTATTTCATTTTGGATAGCATGTATTTTTTTTAAATGCTTGGTTAAGTTCATCTGCTGGTTAGTGTTTGAAGTTGTGTTTATTTTAGTGTCCATCAACAACTACTAGACATATAGAATTTACAGGAGGCTGTTAAACCATGTTGTGAATCTCCATGAGGGATGTTGGCCCACTGCCAACACAAGGTGCAATGTGTTTCCGGTTCATGGTGCACACAAGGGGTAATGAGTAGTAGTCATTTTTTATGGTGAAAATGGATAACAATAATAACGATATTGAAAGGCTAAATGAATTCAACCACCAAACCCTAGCCTAACAACAACAAAGATCCACCATAACATATGAAGATTACCTAAGACAATGCAAATCAAATGAAATAACAAAGATCATACCATTACATGTCCAATAGGGTTTTGATCTCCATTCTTCCTATCTCCATTGATCTTTCTTGAATATATTTGCTCTCAGATTTTATGTGCAGAAGAGCTCAACAAAGAATGGAATGTGGTTGCAAGTAGGATCATAGTGTAGTCAATTGATCAAGTAGTTAGGATGATTGATTAGGAAGATTGATTAGGGTTGATAATGAAGGAAGCATCTCCTTATATAGAAGACACAAATATGAAATGGAGGGATAAGATTGAGAGGTGTAAAAAGGAGGTCGGCTAGGATTAGAGGATAGGTAGAAGAAATAATAAAATAATGAGAGAGGTAGGTAGTGTAGGAATTAAGAGATGAATGACATGTGTCATGGGTGGAAAAGGTTAATGAATTAATTAATTAAATAAAGATTTATTTAATTAATAGGAGGAGTGAGATCAATTAAATAAATAAGATATTTATTTAATTTAGAAAAAGGAAAATTTAAATAAATAAAGGTATTTATTTAAATGAGAAATAAGGCTAGAAGAGGATAAATGAATTAATTAAATAAATAAAGATTTATTTAATTAATAGAAGAATTAAGTTTAGATAATTAAATAAATAAAATATTTATTTAATTAGACATGACAATTTTGGGTGTCTACAGTCATATTAGACAGCGAGATCACTGTCAACTCTATGAAATCATCACTCATCACTAGGAGGGATTTGTGTATGGAGGAGCATGAGGGGTTCAAAGTCAAGGTGGAAGAAGGAAATATACTATCATGTAGTCATCTAGTTCCCCACCATGGGCAACTACAAAGTGGCAAATGATTTCTTCATGGTTGATTTGGAAGATATGGATGTCATCTTTGGTATTCAATGGATGGAGACCCTCAACTAGTACACATAGAGTTTCAAGAGGATGGAATTCTCATTTGAAGTGGATGGCAAGAAGGTTGTACTTAGAGGAATGTGAAATGGTGGTCCAAGGGAGATTTTGGCAAAGCGAATGGAAGCAATTTTTAGACATAATGATATTATCTAGGCAGCATAATGTTTGGTCTTGACCAAACCTTTGAGTGGGCAACAAGGCCATTACCATGATGACAAGCTTGAGGAAATGCTGGGAAAGCATAGTTTGGTCTTCGATAATATTTCACCTTATATACCCCCACATAGAGGTTTTGAGCTCATCATCGATGTTAGAGAGAGGAAGTTGAGGTCATGCACCATCGGGGAGTACCTAGTTCACTGAAAGTATATACTAGTTGAAGATGCCATGTGGGAGAGCAAATAGATCTTGGAGCATATGAGTCTACAATTTCTTGATGGCAAGCAATTCTTGGGCCATGAGAACTGTAATGTCCCCAAAATATTTAAATTACTCAATTAAATAATATCTTACAGACTCTTTAATTAATTAATTTAATATAACAAATAACTCTTATCATCCTACTTGTAACCCTTCAAGAAACTTCTTGGAGCTCTTTATAAGGTTGTGGTGGGCTTATAAGAAGGATGGTGGATATTTATGTTCTCTTGTGTATTTTCAATTCCCATTGGAATTGAGTGTTTTGGTCATTGTTTGAGATGTGCAAGATGCTCCCTATTTTGGCACTCATAGTTTCGGTGGGTCATTCCTCACCCTAGTTTTTCATTGGAAATACCATTTTGATATTTAACTTTATGCTCCAAACTTGTGATGTCTTGTTACTGTAGTGTCATGAAATTGTGACCCTAGCAAATTTTGATTGCATTAGGGTCCTCACGTATGCTAACTTGAATCCTCTAGCCTGATTGGAGATCAGAGACTGCTCAACCCTCGTAATCATCTTTTATCTTTACCTCTGCATCACGTTGTCTACACTATGTCTGGGAGAAAGAGGTAGGATAGGGGCATGGCACCCACGTCCCCCCTAGGATAGGGGTGTGGCACACCTGTCCTCCCAAGATAGGGGCATGGCACCCTTGTCCCTGCCCTATTTTTGGGAAGGACCTTCCTAGAGCATGCATTGTGGGTTGTGAAGTGAGTAGGAAAAATCTCTCGATGTCAGCCCATGACAAAATTCAAATCCACTAACATGTATTTAAGGGGCATTCATCCTCTCATTTGCATAAGGTTGAAAAGTGGAAGTTGGAGAGATTCAAGTTGCACAAGTGATCAAGCATTCAAGCATTCTTTTCCAGCATTGAGCATTCTCAAGTCTCCATTCAAGGCTAGGTGTTGCATTCAAGTCAAGGATTCAACCATTAAAGAGGAGATTGATTTCAACATTCAATTCTGCACAAGCATTTCTATCAACATTTCTACTACAACCTCCCTTGAGGTGATTTATAATTCAGTCTTTCATTTACATCTACTTGCAAGTACTTTCTTTCATTACTTGGTTAATTCCAAAACTGGGGTTTGACCTAAAGGAAAACCCTCAATCCCAACCCATTTTCCACTCTTTTCTATGTGTAGGTTGCAGGTGCACAGCTATACTTTTGGATTCGGGCTTCATTTGTAGAGGTAGAAAAACCCTTTTCGTTTTGCGTATTTTTTAGAGGACCATGTACATTCCTACCATGGTGTGGGCAACTTTTCCTCAAATTTGCAGGATGACTTTGTCTCGATATTTTATTACTAGATCCAAATGTACAACTTCATCCCATATTCCAATCTCAAGTTATAATCAATTCTTTGTCACTTTTGTACTACATAATTCAATCAATTTCCTTTCTATTTCAAACAAGGAATAGGGGATCAACTTATCATTTCCAATTCATTCAGAATTCAATCTACCATATTTGTGTGGAGAGATTGAATCTAGTGAACTATCATCTCCTTCTTCCTAATGTAATGGCGAAAGTTTCTTGCAGGATAATCAATAGTGAAACTCTCATCTCTCTTTGAGGGAAAGGGTAGTTTTCCTCTTGATCTATCATTCACCATTTTCCAACCATTACACTTGCAAAGATAAATTTGAGCAGATAGATATAATCTAGGAATACAAGTCTCCAATTGTTAGCAATCTATTTATGTGGCTTGTATATGCCTTAATATATGCTCTATTGTGTTACCTTGCATTATAATAATAGACTCATATTTTTTAGTAGATAAATTACAATTCACAATTGTTTGCTATCAGGTATTCACGAGTCAGTATCTACCATTAGGTACATTTTCATCGGTTATTTGGCATCAGGTGTCTACCATTGGGTACTTTGTTGTTGGGTACATTGTTTTCAAGTATTTTTCGTCAGGTATTTATCGTCGAGTACATTGTCATTGGGTATTTACCATTGGGTATCTACCGTTGGGTACATTGTCATCTGGTATTTTTGTCAAAGTATCTACCGTCGGGTACATTGCCATCTAGTATTTTTATCAAAGTATCTACCGTTGGGTACAAGGCTATCGAGTACATTACCATCTTTTGT